>NC_072468.1:18677141-18894641 GCF_027596085.1 Anoplopoma fimbria | reverse complement strand
ATTGCACTTTGGATTTAATCCAATAAACAAACTAACAAAATATACAGGAAGCGCACAAACCCGGGTTATTGGCATAGTGCATGGGGTCAGATCTTAAACAATGCACCTTTATGGGTTCCTTATCACCAATTCTTGTTTTTGTTTTTATGAAAAAAGACTAATTTATTGTTGATTTCTTTAAACTAACAAATACTGTTATCAACTTCAAAAACCCATCGTAGTCAGGCTTTATATTTATTGTGAACCAATGCATCAAATGCTCTTTTTTTTGTCTTATTAAGCAAAGCACTTATTTACAATATTTGTTCTGAATAGTGTCAAAGTAGAATTCTAGAGGATAATTTTTTTTTATTAAATGACAGTACAAGTAGCCTAGAATTAACTAACTAACACATTTCCCTTCAAATATGTGTGGCAACAATACGACACAGCGTACAGCACCTTACGGACCATGCTACTGAAGGGGTTGATAGAATTGAAGGGTCTCCGGGTCTCCTTGGGGGGTTTACACTTCCACGGCAAACAGGACTGATGGCCGACCCACCCGGCCAATATGACTTGTTCACTCAGCCCCTCCAATATCAGTGTCTCTATTTCAGTCGCCACATCTGTTATTGTCTGATTCTTAAGAAAAAAGTGTCTGAGCAGAGGATAATGAAATCAAAGCCCAACACACACAGTCAACAAGCCCCTGGTAAGAAACACACCGTGTCAATATTAATCTCCCTGACAGAAAGTCGAAATATGGCATCTGTCACACATCATCTTCCCTCTCTCATGTCTTTCTGTGGAGTGGAAAAAGATGGAGGGGAGGTGGTTTTGGTGGGAGTGAATAGGGGGAAGTTGTTGGAAATTGAGGACATGCACCAGAAAAGGGCAAAGAACTCTGGGATTTTCGAGAAATAGTTTCTTCTTGTTTTTGTCTCCTTGCATTTGGTGAGGCACGCATTTGGGACATTCCAGCCTTTAATAAAATAAAAGTAAATTTGAACAATTATAACAATTTAACAAAACATATTTGTCACAAAGTACTTGACAGAGTGATACTGGACTAAATTAGAAATTATTTTCATTAGCATTTGAGCGATATCAGAGAACCGCACTACCAAAAAATATGTAATAGCTCAAAGAACATGAGCTGCAGTTTCAATGTCCATCATTGTGACCAATCTCTTCGACTTAGACTTAAAAAAACTAAACTGATTTGCTTTTCACTGGGGGTGAGTCAATAAGCAAATAAACAGAAACCACTGTGAAAAACAAGATAGTGAGCCACATGGTTGCACTGGGTGACCCGGTCCTTCATTAGACAAGACAGGCACTGTAGATTATTTTGAGCCAATCCCACATGCACCCACTTGGTGAGTAAATACTCACTATGGTACACCAAAGTCGTTGCTGAAAACACTCCCAAACAATTGGTTTTTTTACTTGTAATTACAAATATAATCTTCAGGAATTAATGGTTTCTTTGCCAGCTTGTGCGGCTCTCAGCATGAACTTTTTGAGAGGCTAACACATTGTTGGTTTTAATCTTTTTCACGTGATTCTCCTTTTAATCTCAAGATCGTATAGTGTATATTCAAGGTTAAAATGCAAAAAGCAACAAGTCAGTGAAACATGAGCTTCCTAACTGTAGGGCAGCTAAACTAATGTTGCTCTCATAACAAGAGGCTTGAGGGCAGCGATCACAACACAAGATCTCTTGGTGATGAGATATAAAATGTCCTCCGATATTTCATCAGTTTTCCCATGCTTGAGGTTTCTCCTCCTCATGCACATCCGCCATCCTTTATTTATCCTTCAATCATCCATCTCTTACCCTTTTCAGCCCGTTATCTCTTTCTCCCACTCATTTCACCCAGAACACTTTCCTTTCTTTCATCCTCTTTCCATCTGCTTCCTCGTCCTCCCACCTCTCTTCTTCCTCCTCCTCTTCTTCCCTCAATCCCTCTGTCTTTTGGACATTTCTCTTAGTCCTTTCTGTATCCCCCCACCCTGCCTCGCCACCCCCTTTTTCTCCCCCCTTCTTTCCCCGGTGATGAATGAGTCTGTCTGCTCGGTGCAGTTCATATTTACTGAGCAGGGGAGCGCACACTGTCAGTCTCTCTCGCCCTCCACATCTCTATCCCTCCGCTAAAGAGACAGAGAGAGCAAGAGGTTACAGCGGGATGAAAGGAGGAGGGAGGCCGTGGTCAAGAGATCCACTTCAGGAGTCGCCACGATAGCGGCTGGCTCGGTGGGGAACACGCTAGTCTCGACCAGCGTAGCTTCTCAGTGCAAACATTAGAGGTGGTTGAGAGCGAGAGAAATCTTCCTCACCCCTTGACCAACCTGTCAATGTGGTGATACTAATAGGGAATAAACAGCGTCTTTCCATCCCTTTATGTGCAACTCGGCAGCCCACTCTCAGCACTCAATGCAACACAATTTAATGGCGTTTTCTCTCTCTCCTTCTTTTGTGTGAGCCATGCTTTTAGGCACATTTGGACTTAAGAGGGAGAGAAGTAAGAGCGGCTACCAGCTGCAGCTTACCAAAGGCCCACAAAATACCCGGTTTCATCTACGCCCACACACACCAGTGTGTTGCGGCGAGTCAAACGGTGTGTTTTGACCCGTGTGTTGACCCCTTCATGAATAAGAGGAGTGGATGTGGGCCCGCCGGAGCCCAAAGGGACAGGCCGAGAGCCGCTGCAAAGCCCCGCAGAGCCACCATCTCTTCCCACACACTGACCTCCGAGGCCAGCCAACACCAAAACCGCCGTAGCGTGACGACACCAGTGACACCCAGCGCCAACGCACAAAATGTGTTCCTCTGCCAAATTGGCAAAATATAGACAGTAAATACAAGGAAAATTGGATAGCTCAAATTACATCACAAAAAGAAAATCCCCTCAACCGGACTTTTATAAGATTCAATACGGGGTAATTCAATTCTCAGACTGCCACCTAAAACACTACCGACTGTCTGTCAAGGGGGGCAGATTGAAAATGTTTTTGTCATTTGGTTCTGGGACAGAGGGGGCTAAATAAATGTACGGTTTTATGTTTCGATTTGTGGATGATTTGCAGCAGACTCCCAGCCATCGGAGTGCATCTATATCTGAGCTGATTAAACATTATGTCACAGTAAACATTCATATCATGTTGCTGTATGACAGAATCTAAGAAAGAGAGTGAAAGAGAATCAGGGGAAAATAGAAGCAGGAGAGGAAAAGTGTAGAACGCTGAAAGAAGGGAAGGAAAGCATCAGGCCGTAATCATCTGAATATTAGGGAAAATTGGACACGGGAAAGGCGAAAATTGGATGTAGGAAAGATTTCTGAGGAGCAGAGAAAAGCCCGAATGCATCAAATGTGAAAACCAGTATCAAAACGGATGGAAACAGATGTAGACCCCTCTGGGTAAATCACTGCTGTAAAATATCCTTCAGAGGTTCTAAAAGCCATCGTACACAGACAAATGACAGGGTCAGAGGTCTTAGACAGGGAGCACTATCAGCTGGAACAACACTGTTTATGATGGAGGAGAAGGTATGATGGGAGGCTTTACCAAAAAGCCACCCCCCAAAAAAATAACATTTTCTATATGCAATGCTGACCACAGACTCATCCCATATCATAGTTCTAACAAATTGCCCAAACTTCTGAGCGAGAGAAATTTCCTGAGCTCGCCTATTCCCCGAAGCATCCTTTCCACAGCTATCCATTTCCCCCTGGTGCCTCAACAGAGGAACTACTGCTGAACCACTGCGGCTTTTTCAGGGAGAATTCAGCGGCCGACTCATCTGCTCTAACGCTGATGAAGGCCTCAAACTGTGATGTATCCGTCTATCACCCCGCTAGACAATGAGGTACACGCAGAAAAGGGTAAACAGTAACACCTTTATTTGTCAGGATGCATTCTCTGCCACACTGTGTCTGTGTGCTGCAGCATCCCCCCCCGCCCCCCTTCACCTCCTCATCCCCGGATCATATTTGTCCATCTGCCTGCCACGCCGATGGAACATTCCAAAAACGGCTGCTGTGCAATCTATCTCAATTTTCCAAATCTATTAACTTTCTTTGTGTGGCCTGCCTCTCCTCGAGCCCGATCTTTAAAAACCGTGGTTGTTCAACAATTATGATAACTGCAACAGGGGGAATTAGAGAATCCACCCATTCATCTCTCCGCCCCTCCTCCGCACAGACATGACGCGGCTAAATGAAAAATGGACACGCTTTAAGAAGTATTGATTCCAGCTTTAAACAAAGGTACAGTCAATATTATTTACTCCTAAATATATCTTTGTTATCTGCGCTGGAGTCGTAGTTACTGCTCTGTCCTCGTAATTGCGGACATAAAAATAATAGACCAATTCCCTCTGAATTGACCGAGACAGGTTTGGTTGTGGCCCTTGTCCTAGTGATGCGTATCCTGGGTGTAAATGAATGTGTGAGCAAGGTTTTCCTCTGATGACTGCCCTACTAGAGGTAGATATACATTCTGGTCAAAAATAGAGAATAAAATGCAAGTGACTTGGTGAGATAAAAAAAAAAAAAAAAAAGAAATTGCAATGCATTTCAAAGGTAATCTGAAGCACTAAAAAAGGCAATCATCTTCTTTCCATTATTGCTTTTCGTGCAGTTAATTAAAAAGAAAAATTGTGTTTTCATCCTCAAACAGTTTTGTTATGTATAGCTGTGTTGTATTTTGTTGCATTTGAGAAGCCCCCTGTGGTTTCTTCACTCATGTGGAAAATCCAAGTTTGTTTTGTATTTTAATAGTATATTATTTTTTTCTGCCATGCCAAACTTCCTCCAGACAAACAGGCATTTGAGTTTCTTATGCGAGTCTGTTGTTGTTTTTGCCGGCACACTACAAATACAACAACTACATTCATTTAGCATGTATTGCCAATGTTCAAGATACAATTTTACAAAGTAAAAAAATAATTTCAGCACCACGTCAACTAAAACTTGCTTGTATCCCAAATGTGTTTTTAAAAAAAACAACCTTTTTGACAAATCTTACAGAACAGTTTTTCATATACGCCGTATCCTACCAAAACAAGATTCTCAGTATTTGTAGTGTATCACGCTGTGTGAGCAGTAAGCACAAGTAAAAAAGGGAAACAAACAAACAGCTGAACGGTTCCTCATTTGAGCGTTCAGGCTGCACGCGGCTCGCACATCAGAGTGGATCACACTGTAGCTCATTAAGCAACCATTCACAGATCAACCACAGATTACCAAACGGTACACTCACTGTGTCTTCTCTAATGATTGTCTCCAGATTACACGAAGCTCGCCTCACACTGGTCATATTTGCACGGCCTCTCATCGCCGTGGTTGCACTGGTAGTTGTACAAGTGGCCCCCGGTGATAAGACTTTTCTCCAGCATGTCGTTGTGCATTTGCCTCCGGTACCTGGCTAGCTGGTACATCTCATGATGGATCCTCTGGTGATATTTATCCTCGCTGATGAAGCTCCTACCACATTCTGAACAACTTAAGCCTTCCCCAGATTGCAAACGGGTCTGTTTGTGTTTGCTTTAAGATCATGGACATTATGCTGTGAGCTGCATCAAAGTCTGGAAAGCAGTGCACTGAGGATGGTTAAGTATTAGAGAGTACTTTTAAGACTGATATCTAGAGGACACTTGTCTAACTATACCATAGCGCTAGTCCCAGTGATGATACTTGACATGGTATCAGTGGAGGAAATTATGCAGTGTGGACAAAGGTGAAACTCAGGAATGTCCTGCAGGGACAAAGCTGGAGAGATAAAGAGTGCAACAATGAATAACTTGGTATTTAGTGGCCACGGCCGAATTTGAAAGGGCAGGTAATACTTAATGAATATATGAGTAAATACAAAGTAAAAAGCACATCCCCCATCCACGCACACACACACCAGCCTGACAAACGTTATAAAAGCCTTTTATCCATGCTTTGCTGGTATCTTTCAGTGTAAAATATTTTTTATATATATTCTTTCCATGTCATATTATTATGCATATGAATATGCCTGTCAGGATTAATGCCAGTGACTTGTAAGTGCCAATAGAAGCATGTTGGTGTGTCATCTACAAAACAAACAAAGATTGCAAACTTATTCTGGTGCATAATAGCTATTCTGGAGCAGTAGGAGTTTTCTCTTTAATGCATGCAGTTTTTTTCATTGCAAAAAGACCTGGGAAAAATGTTTCCTTCCTTGGTCAATAACAGTTAATCGACCCAGTCCAGGACCCTGCTGTGACTTCTATCCCCCCGCAGTCATAACCAACGCAGATTTTCCTGTGACCAGGAGCTTGTGTCGGCGAGCTCCAAAAACTATCAGCAAGTGGAAAATCAGGACTAAAGTTGAGTAGTGTGAACTAGGCATTAGTCTAACTATTCAAATATTGAGCTCACAACCAGAAAAAATATGAAATAACTTAACTGTCAATGTTATATCTCCACTGTAATAACAACTTTGCACTGACCACTTTTAAAGGTCACCTCAGCCAGGAACGTGTGTCTAGCAACATACTGACATGAGGTCTCATATAACTGTGCTTGGTTTAGTGTTGATGAAAGTTACTGATGGTGATCAACAGTCTAAACTAATTATTTCTGGTTTCATTGTAGAATCAGCACATAACTTCCTTTACGTAAGATCAGCAGCAGGCTAACATACATCTGAAAGTCTATAGCTTTTCAACAACAAAGACCTCCATGAAAGGTTAAATAATTAATTAGAAATAGTCCAAACAATTGCAATCCTCAAAACAAATCTGTACTGGTACGGAATGTATATTCTAATTAGTCAAAAATAGGATTAAAAAAACTCTTCAATGAAGCATCTAGCTGCACTGAGGAGGATTAGTAAATTAGATGTGAGGTGGCTTACTAGATGTGTTGCTTTCCACTGCCTCGGCTGCTGGTGTCTCTCATAGTGTTGAGTTAAGCGTGGCTCAGTCTCTGCCTTAAGAAATGCCTCCAGGTCTTCAAATTCCCAATTCCCAAACTTTGTTACATGGCATATTTCATGTGTCTCAGGGTCTGCTGGCTCCTCTTTGACTTGCTTACAGTTAAAATCATTCCAGCTCATGCTCTCCTGTTCATTTTTCAACTTTCCTCTACTTTGTGCAGAGCAGCGTTCAGGGCGTCCTCGTCCTCTTTTTGCGGACCTCATCATGTTGTTAATTAGGGACAATTATTTTAGTTTTTAGAGTGCCTTTTCCCTTTTAGGTAGTATGGCTTGTTGAACTGACAGTCAATTATAGTTTGTATAGTTTGGTTTGTGGGCCGACCAGATGACTTGGGAGAACAGATTAATATGTACGATAACTGTTCCTCATCCCGATGGTTTCAGCCTTTCTCGGTAAACTGGTCCCCTTTCGAATGAGTGGATCTTCATGCCACCTACCTCAGGTGTTCAGTCCTTGGTGTGTGAAGTCTTTTGAGGATGTTGAAGTCATTGTCGCTTCTCTTCAGTGTGGAGGACATCTATAGACCTATAGATAGAGAAAGAAGAAGCCAATGAAATACTTGCTAATATGCAAATAGGAACATCATCTTATTAGAGATTTTTCATTATACACATTTTCTAGCTTAATTTACAATATATTATATGACATATAATTTAGAACATCGATAAAGCAATGAGTTTAACTACATCTGTCATTGTATTGTCATAATAAATACTAACATCACTGGAAAGGCTTCAACTTTTGTGCAAACACACTGTCAGCAGCAGAAATTAATTTAAACAACAAAAACGGACTGTTGTGATTCAAGGTCCATCTTCTTTTTTTTATGTACCTCGTAGAAATTGCCAAAATGCCACTAGAGGTCTCTGTATTTTAAGTTATATCTTTATCTTGTTGTAGGTGAGAAGAAGGCACTATTGCTGGGATCATTTAGTGTTTTTACAAAATGGTTTGTTACATCATGCATGTAGTTATGAATGCCACTCTTCCATGGATGATAATTTAAAGCATTGCTATGTAATAAAAATGTGACATATGCGTTCAATTCATGTTCAACACAGAGAGAAGGTTATTGATTTTATGACAAACAATAAGAGGCCAATTCACAGTAAACATCAGATGCACGACGACATACTAGGAAATACAAAAGCCTCAGACTTGTTTGTCAATAAAGCATTTTATATATACCGGTATGTATAGATATTGTTTCCTGTTCATTTGTATGAGCAGTTTCATGTGTGCTGACTGAAAAGACCGATTTTAAAAATATATATCTAATAACGTTCTGCTGTTTCAAAACCTTTTGCACCTTCAGCAGCAGGTCAGTTTGTATTAATGTCGGATGGTGTGTGAGTTAAAGTAACATATCATATCTGATATGCTGACTTCCGTGCATTAGCGTTATATGAGGAAACTTAACCTACTTACTTTCGTTGGGAGACTATTTAAGCTAACTTCGTGCAGTGCAGAGAAGTTCAAACTTGTCAGCAAATGTTTGCGGTTAGCTGTTTTAGCTAGCTTGTGTTCATAATGCATCTGACTCAGTATGAACTCTGTCCCACTGCTTTGTCTAAGTTTTGTGACATAAAGTTGGCCCACTTGTGTCTGCGATGTGTTAAACATTTAAACGTTTCCCAAAATAAAAACTCATTCGTTGTACGATTCGAAAGAAACACACAACTTGACGAATGATTGGATGCTAGCTGACTTTGAGGCGACACAAACTCTGCAAACTGGACGTCCCACGTGCGTGGTTCTGCCCGCTAAAAAAAAAAAGCGAGCCCGTTTTTGACGTCCGCCTGCCTCCTCGAGGGCGGAGCTAGTACGTTAAACACAGTAATGAAAAAATAGCAGCAAGATCAACAAACAACAGCTTTTCCAGTACAAGAAAAAAAAAGGAGTTAATTTATGTTTGATTTAAAGGGGACAGGGGAATCACAGTTAATCATTTGATTTTTAAAAATCCCCATTCCAACGATATATTCTTCAATGTTACCTAGTTAAAAATGTAATCTGTTTATTTTCAGTTTCTGGTGAAATATGGCTATCCGTATTGTGGGAATGAAATATTTGTGCGCAAATTCCTCAAATAATTTGGCCTCTCAGAGTAACACAAAGTAAAGTAGCATCACACACAGTGTTCATGCATTCATCAAATAATTTATTATATTTTTACAAATACTACAGCAGTGTAATCTATTCTGTGGCAGAAAAATGTAATTCATCCCACTGAGCTCTGCCTTGTACCGTGTCCTCAAGTCTCCATTACAATAGTGTCTTGCAGAAAACAGTTCAGACCTACCCTGCACAAAAAAAAAAAAAAAAAAAAATACAAGGCTGGGATAGTGTTTATAAAACGTTTCATGCAATAACAAACATGAAGTTGAGATGGTTGAAGAAAGTTCATATAAATAATCATATACAGACTTTTACTTTAGCACATTCATTATAAAGCCTAGTAGACGGCTGTATACAGCTCCCATAATTAGTTACAGCAGCTTATTGTACAGGTCTCTCATGAAAGCTCAGCGACATTTAGCCACGTGTCCAGAAAGATGGTGAGAGCGAGCAAACCTGCGGAGGCAGTTGGGGCAGGAATATGGCTTCTCCCCCGTGTGAGTTAACATGTGTGTTTTCAAATGGCCCGACAAACGAAAGCTTTTTCCACATTCTTGACATGGGTAGGGACGCAGGTTAGTGTGACTCCTCCTGTGCTTGCCCAGGTCACCAGAAGAGGTGTAGCGATTGTGGCAGTCTGGGCATTCATAGGGTTTTTCCCCAGTGTGTATCCTCTTATGCTTCACCAGGTCGCCAGACTGAGTGAAACTCTTGTCACATTCAGTGCATTTGTAGGGTCTCTCACCGGTGTGGGTGCGTTGGTGGTTTCGCAGGTGTGCAAGGCGAATGAACCTGTTGCCGCAGACAGTGCAGTGGTAGGGTCTTTCTCCGGTATGAGTCCGCAGGTGTATTTTCAAAGCCCCGAGATCTCCGATCTTCAGCCCACAGTCCCCGCACTGGTGAGCTTTCTCTTTGGTGTGGAGTTTGGTGTGAACCCGCAGGTTTCTCTGGGTGTTAAAGTTCTTCCCGCACACGTTGCAGTGGAAGGGTTTCTCACTGGAGTGCGTCCTCAGGTGGAGATCCAGACTTGACTTGAATCCAAACTCCTTTCCACATTCAGAGCAAGAATACTCCTTCTTGCCGGAGTGTGTGGTTAAGTGGCACTTGAGGTGATGCGATCTTAAAAAGGCCTTCCCGCACACCTGGCATTTGTACGGCTTCTCCCCTGTGTGTATTTTCATGTGTTGCCGCCAACCGCTGCGCTCCACGAACCTCCTGCCGCAATCCTTGCAGACAAACGGCCTGTCACCCGTGTGAGTGCGCATGTGATCCTCCAGGCTTTGAGGTGTGCCCATCTTCTTGCCACATTCTGGACACTGCACGCCAACGTCCAGACAGATCGGCTTATCCTCAGATTCTGTATTGTGCGGTTCGTGACACAAATGAGGCCCTTGACCCCAGGTAGCTTTGAAACTCTTCCCACAGTCGGCGCAGCTGAGATGCCCCCCTCTGGTGACCACAGACATGCTGTGCCAGCGCTGACAGTGATTCTTCAGATTCTTTAGGTACTGGAAGCTGCGTGCACAGGTTGGACAGGGGTGAAGTCTGCGGGGAGGGGCAGAAGGGTGGGCTTCGCGGACATGGACCCGAAGGTGTACTTTGGATTTAAAGGTGCTGCTGCAGACGGTGCAGGTGTGTTTAGGGATCAGGTTTAGTGTGCGGCTTGAGAGGCATTTTTTCAGCTTGGCAAGATACTGTTTCTGGTGGACCCACTTGACATGCTTCTCCAAGAAGTCCAAGTCAGTAAAGGAGACAGTGCAGTGAGGACATGGATAGAAGTCAGATGATGACTCTAGTTGGGAGAGGAAGAAACACACAGAAAGTAGAGCGCATTAAAAAAAGGAGAAGAATATGAATTTCCCAGTTATGCAGACAATCTAAAATGTACCGATTTAAAGTAATGAGAAACAATGAAAGGCTATTGCATGTACTCAAAATGCATCTTTTTTATGTTGATTATATATCCAAACTCTTCCCACCATATTGTCTGTCACTGAGATTTATGTAAGAAGGCAACTACAAATGCAGATGTGTTCCAAACTAACTACTTTCTTAAGACAACACACAGTAGTTCAACTCCGATATTTAACAAAACAAAAGAATTGCAGTTAAGTTTGACACTTCTAGTAACAACAAAGTTAGTTGTCTGTCTGCAGAGTACTATCACACTTATAATAATGTTTTTTGAAGCTAAAAATTGAATACATCTGATTCCCTGTTATTTAATTTGTGCATTAAAAAAAAAAGTGCATATTCCTGACAGGGATTGCATGTTTTCACAAAGAACGGGCTCCTACCTGTGAGGACCTCCTCTCCCTCTCCATTATCTTCCTTGATGTTGTTGGTTGCCTCCTGCTCATTGTCACTCTCCTCTTTAATCCATGACTCTTGGGTCGACTCCTCCTTGACAGCAGCTTCAGTGAATTCATTTTCTGGCTGTTGGTCTGGGTCACACTCCTCCTTGATGTCTCCCTGTTGATGGTCAACATCTGACCAGAGTGTAACAGTGTCAGGCTTTGTGTCTAAACAGCTGGATGAGTCTCCACATTGCTCCTCACTGATCTCCTGGGAAAGTGGTTCCTCCTTGATTTGGATGTTAAGACCTCCTCCATTAGTGTACGCTTCTCCTGAGTCCTCCTCATCCTCCAGCTCCATTTCAGGTGTAACTCCATCCACGTCATGTGGTTTCTCTCGTCTCCTTGCCTTGTTTGGCAAAGACTTCTTCTTGGCAGATTTGATCTTCATGTTGTCATTAGGATGATTAGTGTGCTGTGGACCAGAGGAACACATTGTTGAGGAGAATATATTGGAAGGCAAAGACAGCTACACACAAGGCAATGTCAGCAATACAAACACAAAAACAAGCTTTATTATTATCTGTTTTGGTCTTCTTTCTGTCAGCTAACGTTAGCCTCGTAGCCCGGCTACACTAACAGCAGCAGTAGCCTAGCAGCAGTAGCCTCAGAGCAGTAGCCTAGCAGCAGTAGCCTAGCAGCCGTAGCCTAGCAGCAGCAGCGCTAGCACTGTGGGTCATTTGCTGTCGTTTACCTGCTACGTTGGCTTTGCAGCTGTCAGTGTCACTCAGCCTTTGTCTGCCGCAAAGAAAAGACGTACTGTTGAAACTTCGGCGCTTCAGCCAACGCTGGTTATAAATATGTCAGCTTACGTTGACACTGACTGGCTACATTAGTGTGTAACGTTAGTGATCATAACACAGGAAGAGCACCTCACTTCCTTCGGTTGTGGCCAACCAGCTCACACCAATGGCTCAGGCGTCCAGTCCCACAATGTCATTAAAGCGACAGTTACTATTTAGTCCCTGTACTATTACGCTTATTGACTTTGCTTCTACCCTGGAGTCTTTGTGCTTTCTCGCTTCGCAGGCTTCTATAAATCGTGGCTGTACCTGGACTGTGGTCGTGCCTCCTGCTATGGCCTTGCTGACACCAACTGCTACTACCATTATTATTATTATTAGTCACATTACTATTACTATTACCTGTACCATTACGCATATTAGCTTTGCTTCCACCCTGAAGCCCTTTTTGCTTTCTCGCCTTGCAGGTTTCCATGAATCGTTGTGGTACCTGGACCGTGGCCGTGCCTCCTGCTGTGACCCGGCTGACACCCACTGCTACTTCGATTATTATTATTAGTCACATTACTATTACTATTCCCTATTTCATAATTATAATTCTACTATAATAATTGCTGTTGTTATTATAAGTAGTGTTAATTTTTTCCCTTCGTTACTCTGCTTACTACTCTTATTATATGAATCATTTATGTCATATACATTGAATATGTTGTAACTCTGTTATGCTGTTCATTCTGTACACATGACATCTATTACATTCTGTCCATCCTGGGAGAGCTATGAAGTCTGATTGATATTAATGTACATCGGTTTTGTTAATAAAGATTTAAAAGTATATAAATATATAAAAACAGCCACAAGCCAACATTTTCCTCACATTAAGAATGTTCTTCAAAGAAATACATGTTTGTGTTTAAGGATCTAATAAATGATAAACTGTCAGATTCAAATTATATTTTTAATTATTGTTTAAATGGAAACAAGTGCACCATGGAGATGCAGGATAATACAGACCTACAGTTCTGTTGTGCTGTTGTTTGAGCCAGGTGAAAATGAAGTTCTTGACATATTCCAAATAACCTAAAGTAGATTTTAGGTTAGTCTTAATAAAGAGAAATTAACATTTCCAACATAATTATCCATCTTAGAATTATTTTGATGTCAAAATGAATCCACGTAACGTCAGCATCTTCTTTATAAACATCCCAGTACGCAACATTTATTTCCTCTGTCTCATGTCCTTGCTGTCCTTTTTTAATCAACAAATAGTATTAATACAAAATTTAGGAAAACAGATTTTCTCCTCTTTACAAAACAAATCACAGCCATGTTCCACAGACTTTATTTCAGCCGACTCAGGACAGAATCTTGATGCAAACTTCTTTACAACACTGTTCCCTTCTTTGAAAACAAAAAACAAACACAACAAAATTTATGTACAAAAATATGTAAAAAAGAACATACACAAAGACACAAGACAAAAAAAAAACAGTATCAATGCTTTTTTGTGAAGGGCTTTTATAAATAGGGACAGTATTTATCTGAGCTTTAGTTTGCTTAACTATGCTGTGAGTATTTAGTTCATGATAAAACAATCGTGCTATCATGATTTTGTTCATTCGATAAGAAGCCAGTAGCATCACTCTGAGTTCATCCATGACACTGTGCGCCATCTCAGGCTGGACGACTTCCCCTCAATAATGTTTCACGTGAATAATGGGGCTCATTGCCTCCATGCAGTGCAAAAAGGGAAACAAATGTCAAACAAACATCAAACAGAAAACCAGTAATTCAGTCTCATTGCAAATAAAAATGCTAAAAAAAAATCTCTCACCAGGAGAACTCTTTCCATTTTCATTGTAGTTTCAATAGAGTAACATTTCCAATACTGTATTTTTTGTTTTTACCACGTCCAATTTTTTTCTGAATCAAATCGTAGCAATGATTGGCTAATACAATCATTTAAGCAGACAAGTTGCCTGAAAAAAGCAGTCCAGCAAAACTAGCCAAACACCAACATACATTTCATGTCAACAAAATGTAATCAAATGTTTCAAAAGGACACATACGTTCTTCACTTTGATGGACGAGTTCAATTGTGTTATTAAATGATTCAGGAACTGAATACTAATATCGACAACACTATCCTTCATTTTTTTTTTTTAACAAAAACAATTCATGAACCAATATGTAATATATGTTACCGTTATTAAATGTAAGCCGGTCGACTCACAGACAAGGCAAGAAGTGAAGGCAGATGAGCAGAAGCACAAATAAACGTGTAACAGAGCAGGTGAATGAATATGCAAACACATACTCAGGAGTCTGTTCAACATAAACATGTAACCAAGAAGCCTGCCATATACTGAGTTACAATTATAAATCACTCATATCGACGAGGATATAAAAACCATCTCACAAGCAACTTTTACTTTTTTTTACCTGCGCTAAGCTGACAATCAAATTCTTGCACATTATGCTGACCCAAATTTTTGTTCTCTTTTTGCAATTTTGATTGTCACGTTTTTGGGATATAAAGCACATGTTGGTTCCATAGAGAGCGGCTGTAATTTTAACACCTCTGTTGGTCAGTGAGAAGAATTTTGGCGACAGTCCAGCTTCAGTCTTTTTTTAGGAGACTGACTATTGAATGTGCTCATATCTCTTTAGTGATCACAGACAGGATGCGACATTGTATTTGTTGATACGTAAAGCAGTTGTAGTGCATTCTAGAGACAGCTGGCTTGGTCATGTGAAGCACTGAAATACAGTTCAGCAATACATAATACAATAAAAGACACTTAATTCATTATACAGTGTATGTACAACTCTGTTCAAAATGCTCACGTTAACCGACTCTTATCATAACTCTTCTGGACTTTGTTTTTGCCTTTCAGCTTTAAAAAATATTTATCGTATACCAAACACTTTACAGATTTATCCCATCTCTTCTATCTCTGTCCTCTTTAAATAATATTGTTGCTCCCCTACATAGCCATAGTGGTGAGGTGCTGATGCCCTAGCAGCCCCTTGCGTCCTGCTCCTGCCCCCGGGTGCCCCCCTCCGTTGCCATGGCCACAGTATTCTTGCAGGTTCTGACGCAAAGTGACCAGTGCGGAGCCCAGACAGGCACGATTCGGAGCCAAGACACCCCCCGGCAGCTGGAAGAGGACAGTGGCAACCCCAGCCATGCCGTCATCTGTGGGCTCCAGGGTGATGGGACCTACCTTAAAGGTGGAGTAAGAAAAGCCCATGAGCTGAGAGAGGAAGGGGTCGGAGCGGCAAAAGTGCTGGTAGCCGCTGTACGTGGATGGGTGGTGATGGTGTGAGGCCGGGGTGCCAGACGTGGTGCTGGCATAGTGGTGGGTGTTCAAGTAGTGCAGCGGCAGGTGCTGGCCACCGTTGCCCCCTCCACCCAGGGTGAGGTGATGGTGGTGGTGGGCTGTGGGTCCGGAGCCCGAGTCATGTTTGTAGGAGACGCCTCCTGCCCTGCCCCTCTGGCCCACCACCACTCCACCTAACTTGCTTGTGCGTGCGTGAGCAAGCGATACGGTGCTGCCCCCCACCCCTCCGCCAGCTGAGGGCAGGTAGATGAGCTGAGGCTCCTCTGGCTCAAAGTATATGGTGAGTTTAGCGAAGGGCCTCGATGCCATCTTGGTCATCTCCTGGATGTGGCGACGCTGCTCCCGACGGAAGTCCAGGAACTGCTTAACCTTCCACAGGAGGACGCAGACGGACAGGAAGAGGAAAAAGCAGGAGAAGAAGACAGAAAAGAAGACAAAAAGGTCGATGTGGGCTTGGTCTTGTCGTAAAAACAACAGGCCCTGGGATTCTCCCTGTCTCTCATCTGTTCCCACACCTCTCAGAGCGATGTAGAAGCGGCTGGATTTCAGGGAGTGCACTTCGTGGGGGAAGGTGATGACCACGCGATCTCGAACACCTCGGACTATCATCACCGTCTGTGGTTTCCACACGGTGATGTAAGTGATGAGTCCTTCTGCCCGGTCCTCTGTAATTTCCCTCTCTGCCCCTGGGACTTTTGCTTGCAGCTGCAGTGGGTTATGGGAGAGCACGGGACCCCCGAGGCTGGAGGAGGCATTGGCAAACACCTTTATGGGGGACGGAGGTGAATCCTTATCTGCACCAGTCGTTGTGCCCCGAGTCACCGATTCCTCCTCGATCCTGATGGTGTGGATCCCTGTGAATCGGTCTACATCCACAATGAAGATGTCATGAGAGTTGGACACATACACCTCCACCTCGCCAAAGGTAACGTCGATGGTGACTCGAATGTCGACATTGGTGAACTTTGGCTGCGCAGAAAAAAACACAGTGCGCCCCTTGGGCAGGTTGCGGATGGTGGGATCGTGGAAGCAGTTGGTCTGGGACGTGGGGTCAAAGCAGCACTCTGTGTCCACGTTGAACTGACGGTAGCACTGACGCCCATTCACTGGTGTGCCATTGAAGGAGTCCTTGCACTTGGCACACTGAATAGAAGAGCACAACAAATGTAATTTGAGCAAACACGGCAATGAATAGGACAGGGCCCCAAACTTATTTCTCATTTCAAAATATTGCTTTATCAACGCAGAGAAAGAAAAACAATGATTATATTATGACAAAGGCCACCGTCTGTGTGTAGAAGTGAAACCCTTTTTCCATATTTGATGTGCATACCTAGTGCTGGTTGATATGACGATAAATATCATCAAAAATATACAACAATGTCTAGCGTTCTTGCTTTTCTATATTTTTCTATCATAAAAAACATCTGTAGCAGAATTGCATAACGCCAATATTTAAGTCACTTGAAAGGCGCTTTACGTTCTAATCCTTGCATGCGGGAGTCAAGCTAGCCAACGTCAAAACAAGAAAAGTTTGTTTCTTGATGGGGGATGCTTCTTTCGTTTGGCTGTGGTTTGGCTCATGCCGGTCCCCACTACAGGCATATTTTGAGTGCAAGCTAATTGTTTTCATTAACCGGCACAACGTGGCTTTTTCCTTATGCTTACATTCCACTATGATTTAACGAACAGTCGTTTTTAGTAATTTTACATTTGCTGTACCCTTTATCTAAACACGCCTGTTTATATAAGATAAAGGGTAGACCTGTGTTCATTATTTTTTTCTCTCTATAAATTCACTTGAATCCATTTTGTTCATTTTGCTCTTAAGTTCTTGATAAAATGAGAAAATACTCAGTACACTGTATTTGTTAAGTATTTCCCTCACACAGGACGAAATAAAAATATGCCTTACCATGTGGTTATTTCATATAGACTTTGTATTTATTGAATAACCAGAAAAAATGCTATATTGTGATATATATTGTATACCTAGATATCTAATGACCTACTGTATATCAGGACAAAAGATTTTGGCCTCATCGCCGGCCATATGCATACCTGTTGCCTGTAGCAGTCTTTCCGGTCACTCTGAGGGCTGCTGAGACAGGAGGAGGTCTCTGTGTTGTTTTGGCAGGGGCATCCTGTACCATCGTGTTCATTACACGTGTCTGCATGGCCATTACACTGACATCTGCAATGAAAAGGATAAAATCAAAACATTAAAAGGGAGAAAGGCCTAAATACCAAGTGTTTACTTTTTACTCAGTCTGTTTCCTCTATAAGCATTTTTGCTGATTGTATTTTTTGCAACATTTGCAAATCCTATTTATGTACCCTATAGGTATGGGGAAATTTCCATCTAGTTACTAGCATTTTGTTTTACTGAAAGAACAGATAGTAAAAGAAGAATGAATATTTAGCAGTACAATGTTGATGCAGATTATATCTGAAAGCTCTGGCATTGTGTCTGTGTGTACAGTTCCAAAACAAGCAGTATGAAGGCTTTTTTTAAACATTTAAAAGCCTAAAATATAAATGTAATGCTTTGTAATGTTGGTCAAAGCATGGGAATCAAAATGACTGCTTAGCACAACACATTACTCACTTATCACACTTCCCCTGCAGCAGGAAGAAGCCACTGAGGCAGCTCTCACACTTGTCCCCCACGCTGTTGTTCTGGCAATTCACACAGACAGCATTCTCTTCTGTGGGACCCTCAGACACCCAGTTATGAATCTAATGAAGGGACAAAGAGAGATGGACCTCAGAAAAGAACGTGGACAGTGCCCAAGAGTAAGCCCATTACTGGTGTATTTATTTTTACATATCAAGAGAAGGCCACAAGGACTACAGACACTCACGCTGTTGGGGTCCAGGGGGAAGAGGCGTGGGTTCTCAAGGGCCTTCTTATGTTCGTCTCCCGATAAACACACAGCACTGTTTCCTCTGCAAAACTCCCGACATGGACGACAAGTGCCACCCCCCTTGGCAGAGCCCACGAACAGAGGCTTACACTTCTCACAGTGTTTACCCTGGAAATGGAGGGGGGGGGGAGAGAGAGATAAATCATCAGCAGTGGAAACGGAAAAACTGTGTCTGCAATATATACATGTGTTTTACTATAAGCACTTACTATGGTGTTATTGTGGCACTCAAGGCAAACATCTGGTTCGCTGACCCCAGCGCAGTTGCTGTGTTTGTTGCAGCTGCACTGAGAGGAGCAGTTATCCCCAACAAACCCGAAGTGACACTGGCAAACTCCTGGAGAAATGCATGTCCCGTTCACACAGCCTTGTGCACACACTGGCTCACACTGACCAGAGACACTTGGGAGGAGAAAAAACAAAATGAGAAGATTTTGGTTGATATACATTAACTATGAAAGGCAATAGAGTATTTTTTAACTATCCTTGTGTATTAGGTGCCTGAGTCATAATTGCTAACTCCCAATCTTACCTGCTAAGTATGTAACCCTGTTTGCAGGTGCAGTGATAACCCTGGGGTTGGTCGTGGCAGTCCTGGGTGGTGTTACAGTGGTGATGGCCATTGGCACACTCGTCCTCCTCTGGACAGTGAAGGAAGGACCAGCTGCTGTTTATCAGGGGGCAAACACCCTCACTCACACCTGGGAGACAAGAATGGAAGAATGTGAGTGAAATATAGATTGATTAGGTGGAATAAAAAGGTTCAACGGGCTGGTTACACTTTTGTATGCACAACTTATTGAACGCCTGAACTGAAGATATTTCTCACCATCAAGACCTCCTTGTAGGCAGCGTCCGGCCCCATTGCCCACCCGAGTAGCACACCAACCGCACTGAGGCCTGGCAATGCACTGGGAGCACTGGGTGAGCTGGGAGCAATGGGGAGAGCAAGAGTCCCCCCCAGAGAGTAGACGGCCGCACTGGCCCGCCTCACAACGCAGGGGCACAAAAGAAGGACTCATGCACTAGAAGAAAAAAGGGAGACAGATTAACTGAATATGAATGCATTCAATTAAAAAACGCACAAAATACTCTGTGAAGCTCAAGCCGGGCGGGCTTACCTGCTGCAGAGCCATGCTCCACACACAGTGCTGCCAGCCCCCATCAGAGCCCCTGGAGCCTAGACAGAGGCTGCAGTTACTGAGACTGTGGCAGGGTGGAGGGCATGGCATAGGGGGAGAAGACTCCACCTGCATGGGTGAGACGTTGAGCAGGGCGTAGCTGAAACACGTCCAGTCGTAGGTGGGGTTCACACTCAGGATGCGCCTTGTCTCACCTGGAGAAATCAAAACACAAACAACTTTGGAGCACTTCATGGGGAAAAAAAAATGCCATAAATATGAATTACCAAATGATAGCTGAAACCAAACAAGCTCAGTTATTTTAGCTCCACAATTATTATCAAAATAATAATTCATCCATAATCCACTAGGTGTAATGATCATAATAAATCAATCACACATCTATTTTCAGCTTAAGACTGAAAATTAAAAAAGAGCCTTGAGATCTTCCAACACTATTGCCCTACCTGTGCGCTTGAACTGGCGGGTCCACATGCATTTTCCAGAAGCAGTACACTTGGGGCAGTCAGAGGCTTCACAGCTGGTCTCAGTGCAGTTGCTGGACAGGAAGATCTCTCTCTGGTTGATCCGACAGTCATGTTCAGACGTACAGCTAACAGAGCTGCTGATACAGGCCCCCTCTGGACAGTTTGTGCACCACTTACACTGCAGAGCAGGCTGGGAAATTCAGTAAGGAACAGATTTTAGTTGAAAGAAAGCAGTTATCTCGCCTGAAGCTACTGACTGTGTTACAGAAAGGGTCTTATATGTTACCTGTGTTGTACTCGAGAATGTTTTAGGGTGTCTGGCGAGGCATTCACTGCAGGTCTTCAGTCTGCGACACTGGTCCGGCTGACGAGGGGTCGGAGAACAGGGACTCTGGCCAGTGAAGCAACCCATTCTGGTGGAGAGGGAGGGAGAGAGATGTAAGTTTGACGCATCTTATTTAGTAGCTGCACATAAAGTGTCTTGCAGTAGTATTCTCCCACATGCCTTTTGGCAAACTCCAAACATATTTTCTTATTTTGTTCTTCAAGCAATGGCTTTTTTCTGGCCACTCTTCCATAAAGCCCAGCTCTGTGAAGTAAACGGCTTTAAGTGGTCTTTTGGAGAGATACTTCAATCTTCGCTGTGGAGCTTTCCAGCTCCTTCAGGGTTAAAGCCTCTTTGTTGCCTCTCTGATTAATGCTCTCCTCGTCTGCTCCATGAGTATTGATCCTCTGTTGGCAGGTTTGTTGTGGTGCCATATTCTTCCCATTTTGTAATAATGGATTTAATGTTGCTCCGTTTGATCATGTGACACTTAGATTACAAAGAGGTGGACTTTATTTAACAAATTTTGTGACTTCTGAGGGTAATTGGTCGCAAGAGATTTTATTTAACAGCTTCATAGCAAAGCTGGAGCACGCAACACTTTTCAGTTTTTAAATTTGTAATTTTTTTTTATTTCACGTCACCAATTTTGACTATTTTGTGTATGTCCATTACATTAAATCCACATAAAAAACTATTTAAATTTCAGGTTGTAAAGCAACAAAATAAGAAAACACCAAGGGGGAGAAATGCTTTTGCAATGCACTGTAACTTCAAACTCAAAAACAAAGTGCTATTTATTTAGATTTGCTTTAAGCCAATGCATCACCTCTCAGCAGTATCAGAAGAAGCACAGGATCCTCTACACCAGACGCAGCTGCCTGTAGTGGTGTTGCAGGCCTCTGGTGTTGGCAGCAGGGCACAGGGGTCAGAGGGCACAGACAGGGTTAAGAGTCGGCCCAGCGTGACACCGTTGAAGCCTCCTGATAGGAAGAGACGGCCGCCCCAGCTTGTCATGGCAAGAGACACTGAACGATTTACTGGATCTCCGATAACTGAGACTGAAGGAAAGAGATAAAAAGTGGTTACGGTTATTGTATGGTAAGTTATGATTTGAACATCATTGAATCTTCAGAAAGACATTAAGATGGTCACCTGGTTGTATCCAGGTGTTACAGTTGATCTGGTACAGAGACACTGAGTTACTGTAGTCTTCTGTTTCTGTACGTCCCCCGACAATGACCATGGTGTCTTTGATCATGGCTGCAGCGTGGAAGAAATGGGACAGCGGCTGCACAGCAAAGAGATGATACAGCAAGAATTGATAAGTTATCTATATGCAGTAGACTAATAAATGCTGGGCTTGTCTTATTTACTGGCCTGTAATAGGAGGATAGATACTAGATGAGGTTGGCCTCTTACCTTATTGCCCTGTGAGGGGACCAGCAGAGACCAGGTGAGATTGGGGTAGTACAGACTGTAGAGCTCGCCTGAGGGCTCCACGGTCTCCACGTGAAAGCGGTAGCCTCCAAAAACATAGATGGCATCAGTCTGCTCATGGTAGACTGCTGAGTGGCCATATAAACCTGTTTGAAGAACGCATAAGGCAAAACAGGGTTTGAGCACATTTTCAAAATGAAATACTGAATTGCTCTATGGGCTTGACTAATAAATCACCATGTTTGTACTTATATAAGTGGTGCATCAGTTAATAAGTCATTGACTGAATAAGAACTATGTTATAACCCATGAAAAAAGGCCTCAAAAACCTGTAGGTGGTGTGCCAGTGTGGGGGGCAATGGTCCAGTTTCCAGTGTGAAGGCTGAACTCTAGCAGATGGTGGTTGAAGCCGTTGTCGGGAGAGTAACCTCCAATCAACAGCACAGAGGAGTCTCTGCGTACGGTTAAGGTGTGACCCGCCATCGGGGGCATTAGTGAGCTCTGTCGGAGAAGGAAGAACATTTTATTTGCTTGTTGTTAAAACACACTTCAGCTTTTATAGATATTTTGCATTTCAACGATGAGCCTTACCTTGAGTTCCCTCCAGACTAAACTGCTGAGATTGAGACTCCAGGTATCCGTGGCAATACCGTTTTGAGTGACACCGCCCGTCACCAACATGAAGTCGTGACTCGTGCCAGACTCGTGACTGGTCAGCAGTGCAGAGGCGTGGTGATAGCGGGGGCTAGGAGTCGAGCCTTCTTCTACAGAACTTGTCAACATTTGGGTCCAACGGCGCTCTGACACAGAATACCTAAACAAACCAGGGACGAAATGTATTATTGTGCACGTATAGACAGTACATGTGCTATATACAAACAGTATAAAGTTTCATGACATTAAACGGCCCTTACCTATAGACATTTCCCAGAATGCCCTCAGACAGAGAGAGTCCTCCATACATCCAGAGGTTGCCCTGTGGTCCAGACACCAGAGTGTGTCCCATCCTGTGGAGGAACCTGTGTGCCTGGTTCTGTGGAGCAACAGCACATATGAACAGTTGTCTGTCTATGCTGAGTCATGAATGGTGCAGATTCATTTCATTTAACGGTTTATTATTTTGTTCCTACCACTGTCAGTTGTGTGTCCAGCAGTGTTTCCCAGACCAGGCTGTTGGAGTCCCAAGAAGCAGAGCAGTCTGATCCGGCCCAGCGTTCTGAGCACACACAAACTCCCAGAGACTGAGATAAACAAAATACATCAATAAGCAATTTAGGGAAATTTGTAACATGACTATCAGTACCAAAATACATTATTTTACAGCTGAAGATTATTAGGAATATATCACAACAAATCAAATGGCATGAGTATAGTATTTCAGTTTATGGTATTTGAATGCTAAACGGCAAATTTTGGAAACAATTTTCTTTCTTTATTAATTAATTCGCAAATACATATATTCCCATAAAAAAGTGGTTAAAGTGCAACATTAAAAATAAACCCAAATGTAAACTTAGAACTTAAAATATAAATTGTCATAACTCTTACTATATTACAAGCTCCTCTTCCTTCTGTAATTCCACAATCCTGGGGGCACATGGGCCGGTCACAGTGGGGTCCACCGTATCCCTTAGGACACTGACAGAGCCCCCCTTGGCACTGGGCTCCACCTGGACATGCAGGTGATCCCTCTTCACCCTCATCAGAGCTCTGGTGACAACGCCTCACCCAGAAAGATGCATTGAAGCCTTGAGGTTTGTTTGATGAGACGTTGGCCTCAAAGTAGACGGAGATCACGCCTGGTAGTAAAGGAGAAAAGACAATGTAGTGAAAGTGACATGGTGAATGTCACTACTACTGTGTTTTTAATTCCCACTATATCTCGATTACTTCAAATTATTAGATTCAGGTTGACGGTAAAAGGACTTCCCTATTGCCCTTAGGTGACGTAAAATGCTTGGTAGTTAGTGGTTAATGTGTTTAAAGGGATGTGTGGTAGCACACAAGTGGCATTTAATAGGACAAATTTTGCTGTGCACACGTAATGGACTTGTGTCAAAGCAGATTTCTTCAGACAAAATGTTGTTGTTTTTTACCGAATTAATATATAGATGGATACCTGAGGTGGCCTCAACAGTGATCGGTTGAGTCCTTGTGGTGCCACAAAATGCCCCAATCAGGTTGTGATCTGAATGAACAACTCCATTGGCCAGGAAACGAGGGAGGCCATCAAACACATAGACGAAGGAGCTCTGAGAAAGTCAAAACATATAGATGTAAGGGAAACAGTTATACAGGGAAGATACTGATAATGCTACAGCAGAGCTAACGCGTTCATTTGATTGGATGTTTGATCAGGTCATGTTTGTACTCACTTTACAGTAGGTATGGGAGTCTGGGTGTAGAGTGAGGGCTACAGGGGGACACGGCTGTCTGGGAAGACAAGGTGCCAGGTTCTCTGTCACAGACAGGACCCACAGGCAATGAGAAAGTCCTCCTCTCCCCTCTGTGCCACTTCGCCATCCCAGAGAAGAGGAGAGAGGCATGGCGGAGGAGGAGGTGGAGGAGAGCAGCACGGAGCGGCCCTGGCACTGGCGGTAGCATGTGCCGTTGTTTCTTTTGGAAAGAGAAAGATGAGTCATGATGAAATAATCTGAACATACAAAAATCATCCACCGTTTCTTTCTTCTTTTATCAATATCTTATTCTAATCTCCACTACTTCATTTCAAATGTTTTCAATCAGTTCAGACAAAAGGAAATGAAAGTTTGCAATACACTCAAGGTGTAAGATGTAGTTCTCCTTACCTGGGGTCTCCATAGTAACCAGGCAGGCAGGACTCGCAGTGTGGTCCCTGAGTGTTGTGGGTGCAGTAGCACTGGCCCGTCTGGTTGTGACAGTAACCTCGGGCAGGGTCGCCGTGGCCGTTACACTCACACTGGAGACAGCCGCCGCCACCGGCCAGGGCTGATCCAAAGCTGCCCGGTCGGCAGTGCTCACAGTGGGGTCCTATAGTCCAATCTGAAAGACAAGAGAAAGCATTTAGCAGAGCGAATTTCAACAAAAATTTGATTATGATTTTACTCAATAAATTTGGGTGGTTCAGTAATGACTGAGAACAATCTATTGAAATAATAAATATATAGTAAGTTCTCACCCTGGCATTCGTCACAGATCCCTGGTGCAGTTATACAGGTGGAGTGGAAGTTGCAGCCACAGTCCACGTCACATTCAACTCCACTGAGAACCAGGGTTGCTGGGTCAGACGTCCAGCCGAGGGAACACTCACACTCAAACCGTGGGCTGCCACTACACTGGCCCTCACGACACTCATTGTAGCACCTGTGGAGATGGAAAAAATTATGGTGGGGTCAAAATGTCCTTTCACCAAACCAAAAATAATCCTGATGACTGAATGGTAAAGGTGATGAAGAGTTTTAGATTAAGAGAGTTGTTGGATGAATCAACAGAGGAACACATCTTACGTCTGGTTGCAGTGCAGAGTGCCATCCCCTGTGTATCCTCTCTCACAGTGGCACTCATAAGATGTGGGAGTGTTGATGCAGGTGGCGAAGGGGTGACAGTTGTGGAGACCAAGCCGGCATTCCTCCACATCAGGGCAGGAGGGGTAGGACCAGATCGCATCTTGCTCTTCGTCCTCCAAGTGCTCCAGCTCCATCTCCATTTCCAGGGGCGCGGCGGGGCCGAGGTCTGGGGCTCAGGGCTGGAAGAGCAGGACAGGAAGTAGTGAAGTTGGGACAGGTATACTATATCCATCTTTACATCCACCCACTAAGTTATGGCTCTATGTAGAAGTTCTGTTTTAGTTTGGCAAACGTTCTAAGAAATGTTAGGGTTTCAGAAAGCAAAACCCAGCAATCATTAAGAAACAAAAAGCAATTCAACTATCTATTTTTCAAATTGATATAACTGATAACAATGTGACATGTTTTCTTTCAATACATAGATGGGGACTGGATTTGATTTATTGAAGAGTCTTGCATTTGCATTTTCTCATTTTTAACTTGGAGTAATCGAATTGTGAAATGCAAGTAAAGGACCATGACAAATACATTTAAAACTGTGAGACACACTTGATCCACAATATTGAAAAAGTATAAAATTACCCATATAGCAAAAGCCCTTGTCATACGATTACTGCAGCAAATCATGAAAGTATAAAATAGATGTCTTTACTTTGCAGCCCGAGCTTCAGCCACAGCCACACTGCAGTTATACACCGAGGGGTCGTCCATTCCAGCCCAGTCTCCCCTCAAACATCTAAAAAGATGATTGGAAAACATGGAATATACACATGAAAATCTCAATAAAAACAATGACTAATAACATATCAGCAGTTCAATTTGATAGCAGGGATTTATTATAATAGTCATTCAAATCAGGTGTGTTGCCCCTGAATATACTTACTCTGTACAGTATTTGTCAGTTATATGTTTGGCATACTTACTTTCCAATTGTGGGATTGTTGTAGTCACCACACCAGCCGCACTGGAATGTTCTCAGGCAGTCTGTGCACGTGTTCAAAGCTGAACATTGTTTACACTGGGGAACCGAATGAACACTAAAAAAGGTAAGAGAATAAGGATTGAGAATATAAGATTATTGATTTAAAGTCCATTGCAACTCATTTACTGACAAAATGTGATTGCAATGAAAAAATTACATTTAAATATTGTCAAGTGATGTTATCGTACAGCACTAAGTTGAAATCTGAAAACAGGAAAGCAGCTAACTGTATGTGCAACTGCAAATAGTAATTATGAGTAGCAACATTCAGCTGAAAATAAAAACAAAAAGAGTTTTCAAAATGTGTTCATTTACCTGTCGTACCAGTCCCTGCACTCTCCATACGGGTATTTTGTGAGGTAGGCAGCGAAATAGAAGCAAGCCTGGGCCGACTCACACCACGCACACTGGCTGGAGTTAGAGAGGCATTCCCCACACGTCTTTCTCCTTTGCAAGACAAAAATATGTCCAGAGAGGGGAGGACAAATAGATGAGCTATAGTTTCTTGTTGAAAACATTTATGTTCTGCATTTAAGTGTGTTAATAATTTAGTTTTTCAACTCACTGGTTGCAGACTTTGGGACACCCCCCTGGGTCACGTATGGATCCATCTAGTCTTCCCCGTCGACTGCACTGGTAGTCGCCTTTCTTGCTGGAGTTTATCTGCCACTCGCAAAAAGGGTCCTGTGGGCCAAAGTCAGCTTAGCATGAGTGAGGAATACAGCAGCTCCAAAATAAGCTAAATAACTGCTAATAATGATAATAATGATAGTATTAGTAATAATAAATCAGCTGCATAGTGACACTCTAAGTTAAAATGAGTTGTTATCTGTGATTTACCTGAGTACAAGCGGAGCAGTCTCTATACTCTTCACATAAGGTGCAGTGCTGGGGTGCCAACAGCAGATGGCGCTGACCTTCTTCAATGCCTTCCCCCTTCTCTCTCTCGGGGCAGGGCTCGAGGTCTGGGCTGTCCCGCAGGAGGCAGCGGGACAAAGACGGGCACCAGCCACAAGACTGGTCGGACAGACAGGCCAGACAGGACATGTATGCTGAGCAGGAACCGGAGCGGTAAGGCTCCAGGAAGAGGAAGGAAATCTCCTAAAGGGAAAGCAAGGAATGGAGAAAAGAGGATACGAGTTCAACTTTTGTATCAGTACTGAATGAAACTCGTTATGCAAAATAATGGCAGAAATTAAATGTGAAAAGACCACCAATTCAGGTTTTTTTTCCCTTTCAATGCTTATACAGGTTCATATTTTTGAGACAAATTTAGCCATGCCAGTACTCACACTCCCTCCAGGCAATGTCCTGTTCCATATCAGGGCCATCTCACTGGTCTGTCCTGAGCCCGAGTTGTTCAGGTAACCCTCGGCCTGAACAAGGTAATGGTTGCCCCTGGTCAGGTTAGAGAACAGTCTACTTCCATCTGTGCGAGCCAGCAGCTTCAACTCCTTCTCCTGCTGGGCTGCCCAACGACCCACCACCTCCTGCTCAGACAGTTTTAAAGATGTATGGAGAATAAGATAGAAAGAACAAGAGGACAAGAGTTAAGTGGAGGCTTCGGAATTAAATTAGCATTCCAGAAATGTACATAATGTAAGGCTGCGACTTTAAATTAAAAAAGGTACATCATTATAATCTACTGCAATATTTGGCAAAACCTTGTCAAATGACATACCTACATCTACTTTACTTGCTGTCAAGTAAGGTCATTGCAATTTCTAACAAGCAGGCACATAAAGGTTTATTATTTGGCCTACACTGATTACTACTGTTGGGATGCCTTCATTCCAATAGTCACAATGTTATTCAACAAGGAAACAAGAGCAAATCACTACATTATGTCTTGTGAAAATAACATTACAAGACAGTTGTTTTATCTAAAACAACTAATCCTGTCAATACGTTCCAATTTCAGGTGACCAATTTGTTTTAAAATCATTCATTGAATAAAAACATTGTGTTGACATGCACTTTCCCTCACCAGTTGACTGGAGTTTGGCCCCGAAGCCATTCGAGCCTCAAAGTGGAGCCTCTGGATGCGAGCCCACATGGAGACAGTCTCAGTGGGAGCGGTTGCAGGTGGAGGGGCCCCCCACAACGGGTGGATAAAGCCCCTGAACTGTAGGGCTACGTCCATTTCTGTGGTGGGGCTAAGGATGATGGTGGTGCTGCGGAGGATGGACACCTGGCGGAGAGGTGAGGAGGATGGAGGAGAGTGGAGGATGGATGGAAGTGGAAATACATCAACAGAAGCACTATTCTCTACAAACTGCTCCACAAGTTTGACAAACTACTTGAAAAAGGAATCTATGAGCGTAATAAAACAGAGAGCGGAAAAGAACAAAAAAAGAGACGTGAGCATTGCATTTAAGCCAAGAGCACAAGGTAGTAATAACCAATAAAGGAGAAACAATCATAATGTTGAAGTTGGAGATCTGCAGTCAAGTCAACGTGTCAAAGCAATGTTGGAGGAAGGAAGGAGGGATAAGTGTAAGCAGAGAGGGAAGTAGTTACAACCACAACTAGCACAGTTAGCACTTTGGACTCCGTACCTTGTCAGGCTGGGAGTCGTTGCGGGGGTGCTGGAAGGTGAGCAGGTGCAGTCCCGGGACATAGTTCTCGGTGCGACAGGAGTGGAGGGAGGTTAGGAAAAGGGTACGCTCCCCCCACCAGCCGTACGCCCCTGAGATCTGGTCCACACGGCACGCACTTCGCTCTGTGAGAGCGAGAGGGAGAGGTCAGCACACAAAGAACACATCTGACCTCCTAAAATCTCATTATACAGCCATTTCCTAAAGTGTTCTACTGTACTAAAACGAGTCTGATCCGTGACTTTTGTGTGACACGTGTTCAAAAAGAGTAAAACGACATGTCCTCACTGCACCAAAGGAAGTACGCGATTGGACAGGCAAGTCAAATTATGGTCTGAGTAGCTTGTCCAATCTCAGCTGGGTGTAGTGACGTCACTGTGCTCAATCTCTGAAACACGTCCAACAAAAGTCCCTCCCATGTCTGAGCCCTTCTCTTTTGCCCTCCTTCCTCCCTCCCTGGGTCTCACCTGACACTGGCAGGCAGGACTCATTCTGAACACACCAGCCAAATTCACCAGGGGCACGGGCCAGAGAAGCAGGAGTGCCACTGAACACCAGACAGGACTGGCAATCAGACAGGAAGCGAGCCAGGCCCAGGCAACCCGTACTGCCACACTGTGAAGACAAAATATTTTCTATCAGCTACATTCAAAGTGAAAGAAATGTTTGAGTGTCTCACCATGGGGGAATGGATAAAACAGTAATATAGTTTACTCTACAACAAAAAAAACAGTCAAAAATAGAGTCACAAAGATGTGCTGAGAGAAGTGTTACCGGATTGGTGGGCTGGTACTCTCTACAGCGGCCTTCACACCAGCTGCACTCGGGGTTCTTAAGGCACATACTTTCATCTAGGGCCTCAGCACAAACGGCATCCTATAAAAGGCAACACACACACAGTTTCACAACAATTTAATTATCCCTAGATGTTCAACACAAGTTTTTATGCCTTTCTCCCATCAGTCTTCTCAATGATATGACTTCCATTCATGATTTACGACACTTTCACTCACCCTGTCACCTTGATCGCTACTGACAAACAGCGGAACTTTGTAAGCCACCAGGTCTCCAAGGGCAACCCCACTGTAACCCCCAGCAACAAGCAGCACTCGTCCCTCCATCACAGCAGCAACATGCGAGTAACGCCCCCTCACAGGATCCCCTCCTGAAAAAAATAGTGTTTAGTAGTTAATGCATGTGAAGATGCTTTAGCAACAACCACCAAGAAACAAGCTGTGGATCAAAATTGGACTGCGATCATGTGTCTACAGAAACTCACTGAGCGACCATCTCTCCCCTGCAGACACCCACTGGTGACAGCCCAGATGGTAAAAGAAGATCTCCTCATCATAGCACTTCTCCTCTTGGTAATGAATATGTACATTCCCCCCTGCAAGAGAAAGGCAGGAAGATATGGATAAATATACACAGAACGGCACTAATTAACGTGAATTATAGTTGCTTCGTTTCCTGATGCTTACCGTAGACAACCATGTAGTTCCCAATGACAGTGGCTGAGTGGAAAGCCCTCTCTCTGGGGCCGGTTGCTGGGAAACGGGAACGGAAAGATGTCCAAAAACGTCTGTCCACGTGGAACACGTCGGTGTTGTTCACTCTCACACTAAACCTAGGAAAAATAAAAAACAAGAGTTCAAATAATATACAGCAAGAGTACTATCTATAAAGATGCTGTATATGTTTTTATTCACTTGCTAGATTTTTCTCAAAATGTCGCATATTTCTACCTTTGCTATTCCTATCTTTCTTATCTCTTGTATTTTTATTTGGAGTGCTGATGTGAACAAGTCTTCCTACAGGAATCGTGTTTTATCTTATCTAATCTAACAGGAAATGAATTTACAATTCACTTGATGTGAAAAGGAATGAACAGAGTGTCACATGTGCAATCCCCAGACGCAAACTGTTCCCTTTCCTCATTAAAATTCACAAATAGAAAACAGTGTACAAAATGTTCATACTGGATGTGTATGTGTTACTGTATCCAGTATGCTAAAGCACAGGAGGGTGTGTACCTGGCAGTGGTAGGCCTGTGGCCTCCGTAGACCAGCAGTGTCCTGGACGGGCTGTGAAACACCATTGAATGGCCAGCAGTGGCCGGGGGCTTCCCACCTGTGGGCTGAACCGTTTCCCATCGTCCAGAGCCATGCAGGCCGAACCGATACAGAGAAGAAGAAAACATATCATCCTCAGTGCGACCTGGGAAATAATGACAGAGAAAAAGGAGAGATGCTGCTAAATTATCATTTATTTCTCAAGGGATTTATGTATGCCGAGCCAAACACAGACTTCCAAGTGAAAATATCATGTTAAACCCACCTCCAAATACATAGAGATGATTTTCTACGACAGCTGAAGCGTGATTGGCCAGTTTAGGAGACCCACGCGAATGTGAAAAGCCATGCTGTTGCCAGTCATCTTGAAGTGGCCGGTAGATCCAGACATCACTGGCCAGGGAGCCGTTGGCTAGCTCTCCTCCAAAGATAACCATATTACCCATCCACTCTACCGCTGTGTGCGAATGACGAGCCACCTGACAACATAGTAGAGGCAAACAGTGCAGGCAGGAAGTGAATGAAAGGGAAATGTAAAATAATAAATCAGCGTAATTACATTGAAGTTGACTATGTCTGGATGTAAACAAAAAATGAGAGAGAAGAGGAAATCGGAGTAAATATTAACATGCACTGCAATAATCTGATTATTATGAAACCTTCAGTCATCAGATTTCTGCCTCTTCAACCTTATCTGGCATATTTTCAGTGAATTTGTCATATGATGCTGTTGTCTGGGGAGTGCTTGTTCCAGTGTATATAGACTGAGAAAACAGGGAGACAGGCTCAATCGCGAAAAACATGTGCAATTGTATCTGGATTTTACAAATGATCAACTGTTTAGCTGTGGAAACCAACTTTGTGAACATTTAGACTTGAATTTGGATTACATTTAAAGGATCAATTTACTGCAGAAAGCTGATAGTAAACGTGTCGCTTGCATGGAAACACAGCGTATGAGGTGCAAGAGCAGGAGGAAGCAAAAACTGTGTGTGTTTATCCACAAATCACTTACAGGAGAATGACCATAAGACCTGCTTTCCCATTGGTTGGATGTGAAGTTATATTTGATCAAGTCACCGAGGGCTCTATTCAGGTCAAACCCTGGGGGGAAAGAAGTAATAATTATTATATATAAACTGATTTCATTCATCATCTAAACACCATAAAATACGATAGAAGGGTAAAAGTCAATGTGGGACTGCAGCTCAAACAAAAGGGGTGGATGATGGGTTTGTTCACTAAATATTAAAAATGTGTGTATATTAAGAACATGTCAAACTCACCACCAAACAAGTACATGGCTCCAGTGGTGGACAGATACACGCCGGCAGAACCCGTCCTGTGCGGTGTGTAAGGGTTTCCCTCACTCACGCGCCACCACTGCCCTGCCCCACTGTCGTTATGGAAACCAAGCATGCAGCTGTGACCCAGGAAGCCTGGGTTACACAGACAGCGCTCTCCTTTCTGAGACAAAACAAGGATGAGCAAGAATAGTTTAAGACCAGTCATCAGTGTTTTAACGAACTGCACATCTGACAGACATGACTACGGCTTATTCAGGGAAGGATGAGTGACCCTTTCGTTGAAGACTGGTTGCTTTGTGTGTTCATTAAACCCTACCCATCCATACTCTTACCTTGTCACACTGGCCATTCACAGAACAAGCCTGGGAGCACAGAGGGGTTGTACAAGCTGGTCCTCCCCAACCCTGATGGCAATTGCATTTTGATGTAGCGGAATCACAGCGGCCATGACCGCCACAGGCTCCAGGACACACAGAGAAGGTGTAAGTCGCATTGAAGCCCAGTAGGTTGTAATTAGCATCGCTGAAGAGATGAAGTAGCATCTGGAACAAGAAAATTAAATAACGGACATAAAGTGAATATTGGCAATAGTTATAACGCTTTAGTTTCTTTTGTTGTGTCTTAAATGGTTACCTTGCCAGACTTGGCTTCAATGGGTTGAGGCAGAGTGTTGCCACTCAGGCTGGCAAGGAGAGGGCTCTGGTAGGAGTCTCCATCATACACAAAAAGGTAATCATAGGTACACTCTGTGTCCATGAAGTTGAAATTTAAGACAATGCGGTGACTGTTGCTGGGAGCTGGAAGATATGAAAAGATGGGGAATTATCAGTGAGATTAACTGGCCGTCTATTGACTGCAAGTTATTTGCACAGGACAATATCTTGGCTCATTATACCTTTGATAAGCCACTCGCAGTTCCCATTGACAGAGTAGTTTCTTGGTCCATCTGTGACGTAGCCTGGAGGCCCCCTCAACACCTGCCTGTGGCCCTTGCAGTCCCCTGCCTGGCACACAGGTGACTCAGCCAACAGCAGAACCACCAGGATGAAGAAGACAGGGAGGGGGGAGGCCATCACCGGCACCGCCTTAATGACGAGAGGCAAAGGGGGAAAGAGAATAATTTGGTCTGGGGTCTTGACAAGACAATTTCACCACAAATGTGAAGCAGAATCATGCAGCCAATATGGACACAAACTTGTACATTTTAGTCGGATACCACACAAGACAAATAAAGGAGCTGTCTATGGAAAAACCAAGAGTCATGTAGCCTGGCGGTCCCACCAACATCTTCATGTGACCCTTGCAGTGCCATGTCTGTTTCAATAATTTACTTTTAGTGACATGATTCCAGTCTCAGTCTACATGACCCTTCTGTAAACTGCAATGCCATTGGCACAGCAGAATCAAAACAGACCTAAAAAAGGAGTCAAAACTACTACATTACCAGAAGAACACTGATTCTGATGAAGCTAAGCCCCACTGCACCTTTCTCACAAACATAACAGTAACATTACATGAAGTTTTTCCACAAATGTGAGTCAGCTTTATATGCAAAGGTTGCTATCCACACACACAGTGTTTGCTCACTGAGTTCATTAACATTACATCCATGCTAGCTACAGAAAAAAAACAACTCAGCAACAAGGGGGCTCTGCGCAGGCTACCACAACAAAGCTAACCCAGAGGGATGCTAGGCTAAGAGAGCTAGCTGAGTACCGTTAGCTAATGTTGCATACTCACCAGTGCCCGTCTTTTTGGCCTCATGATCATTTACATTTTCGGTGACCTCCTTTTAACGTGAGCTACCACATGAGCAGACGTGTGGCTGGTGAGCGTTCACAGCTGACAGCTAGCCGAGTTAGCTTAGTAGCTAGCGTCGCTGCAGAGGGCAGCTAGCTACAACACACTGCGCTATGCTAGGTTAGCTCCTCCGCTAGCGGCTCGGCTAAATCCAGATGCGCAATCATCAGTGGCTGCAAATCTACCTTTGTTTTAAGAGTAATTCATTATTGTGTAATAATGAAATTGTGTTTTTTAAACTTGGTCGTTGCACTAGTAGGAAATGCAAAAACAACGGATCCTTTTAGCGGCTTCGATCCGATCCCTGCGGTCCATGTCGGGGACAGATGCCCGTTGTTTTGATGTTCATGGTCGGCTAACAGAGACGACTTACCGGTGGTTGCCAACACAAAATACAGCGCCGCCACCTAGTGGACAGATGAGGAACAACGTGTACACATCTGGACATAAATACATGGACAGTTACAGTACCAGTCAAAAGTTTGGACACACCTTCTCATACAATGGTTTTCTTTATTTTTATTTTTTATTTTTTTCTACATTGTAGATTAATATTGAAGACATCCAAACAATACACTGTGCAATTATAGCTATAATAGTTTTTCTGTCTGTACATATAATATTTCAGTTATTGTGGATTCTTGCACTATAACCTATGCTGCTGTAATCCTGTAAATGTCCCCGCTGCGGGACTAATAAAGGATTATCTTATTTTATCTTAAACTATGAAGGAACGCATATGGAATTATGTGGTAAACAAACAAACAAATGCTCAACAAACCAGAATATGTTTTATATTTTAGATTCTTCAAAGTAGTTGAATGAGAAGGTGTGTCCAAACGTTTGACTGGTACTGTATGTTGTAACCATAAATACATGAGGTTAAATTGTAACTTCAAATGTAAGATTCTCTGACAAAGTTTGTTACATCAATTACCTCCATGCAATCTATCTTAAAGCCCCAAGTGCAACATTAACTTTATTTGTTATTAGCTATGAACCGTTTATTTGGTTCTAATTAATGAAACAAAAACAAAAAATCAAATTTTAATGTTTTTTAATTGAACAAGTGTTTATATGGTGACAACAAATTTCAGCATATACAGATTCAGAGCATTAGTGGAAGAATCGTATTTACTGTATTGTCTAAGCGGTGTTCAGCTGAGCAGGACAACTTCAAACTTAGTGCTGAGTGATGAAATACAATAAACCTAAAACCAACAAACCCACACAGATTTAGTACATTTTAGTCCACTATATTCAAGCAGAATCAACAAAATCATATTAAAAAAGTAGGATTAATTAAAGGGCATTTCACAAGCCTAAATGCATCTCATTCAATTGAGCCCTTATAAAACGGATATTGTGTAATGAAAAATGTAAAGATCACAGAACTACCATAACAGTACTGCAATTTTAATTATAATATTCACATTACACTTTTTTTATTGACCTTTCAGATATTAAGAGCTGGATGTCCCAATATTTCTTCCTGTGCAATAATAAATCAAGAGAGGCCGTTTTATTCACCACTAAAAACTTTATCAGTGTTGGCCACCAGCATCAGATAAGCTTCCGGTCAGCTAATGCACAATTAAAAAATATTTTTGCAATTTCCTGTACACAGTCAGTGTTCACAAAGTAATCTCTCAGCTTTAACATGTGCATCATGCAGCTGCAAGATTTCTATTTAAACTTTCTTCATGACATTTTTTTTCAACATTAGTACCTTGTGCCAAACATTTAAGTTATCCCCATCATTGAAATCATTTCTTAAAACATATTTTTTGTTACGCTTTCAGTGAATGTACTGTCTTTTATAATCTTTGAGTAATCTCATTCAGCATGATCATCTATATTCTGATCGTCTCCTCAAGTTTTATTATTCAGTCTCTCTTCTCATTGCCAGATTTATTTTTTACATTGATTGGCATTTCATCTCTCTTTGACTGGTAAAGTGTTGCTAAGTTGATCTTGTTTTTAAAGACTTTTTTTATTTGAAAAAGGTTATTATTTCAATCATACATTTTTACGGTCAACTTCCATCCCTCTGCAGTATATCGGCTCATCATGACGTGTGAACAGCTATTTTTCCCGGAACCAGAGTCGTAGCCGTACTATGGAGCCCAGGGCCAAAAATAGGATACATCTTCTCATCAAACTTGTGCGTTAAAGTGACAAGGTGCTTTGCAGTTCCCCCATCCCAAAATGACACCTCTCCCTTATCTAAATTAAGCTTAACGCGGATCCTTTCAGGACGCTGCTGCACCTGCAGCTCTGTACGCTCAGGTGTTAAGACGTTGTACACCCCTTTGCTCAGTGCTATGGACCACACACCACGGCTCGTAGACACCGTGAACTTCTTTTTACGTGGCACTGACTCTTGGCAAACTCCCACAATCCACCTGGGGTTGTCACCCACAATGACATCCCATCGGTGTTTCCCAGAGGTGTAACCTTCAGCACCCAGCACAAAAACGCAGGGGTCAAAACGCTCTGGGTTGTCGGGAGCGGTCATCCGCTCTGAGCTTTCCTTCACACTGGACAGGTCAGCATTCAAGGACAGCCACGGAGAGGCTGTGTTAGGGTTCAACACCACTGGATCTGCACACAGGAAGAAACAAAACGCAATTACTTCATATCAATAACATTTGTTCTCTCACATATAATGTTAAGAGACTGAAGAATGGTCGGCTCCAACCAGAGATCATTCCCAACTCCCAGTGTAATCTACTCACTATATTTGACGTGGACCTGCATGCTCTTCCAGATCTTGAAGCTCAAAGCACCAACATGCTTGCCCATATTCAAAAGAGAGTCTTCAGGGAGTTGAGGTTCTTCACGAGTCCACTGGGCTCTAAAGCAAAGATGGCAATAAGTGACGTTAACAGGAGACGTTTGTAAATACACAAAACAAGCAGAAACCTGAATGACGCAGATCTTCATCAGAGTTGAATGAAGAAAATGTGTAATATAAAAATGATCCTCCATCCTCCATATATGATATAGGTTTTTTTTTCTTCCTATGTCGCAAATTGGGACTAGAATCTAAATGTAAATGTGCAACCCTGTTGTACAATGACAAATAACAACCTTGTTACCTTGTAAGAATGCTAATATATGGTAAATATATGGTGAAATGTCCTTCCAAGTCCTTGTGCAGTGGATATTGACACATGGTGATTTTAGAGCACACAATATTTGTGATTGTTGAAGTTACTTACTCTCTTTTTAACCTCTGGAAATTCTAAAAAATAAAAGAGAGTAACTGAGATTAGTTTTATGTTTTCATGCAAAACGAGGTACAGTCTTATGAGTCTCATAACTGGGAGGACCGGCTGCCTTCTCTTACCCGCAGGAGAGACAGATCCTCGTTGCCCATCTCTTTCTTCAGTGTATCACTGAGCTTGTTCATATCGGCAATGTCCTTTGTTGTCTTGTCAATCAGCTCCTGTAAGGCAGCAGTCTTCAGCTCCTCCTCCGAAGCCAGGGCTTTTAGACGCAGAGCTTCCTCTGTGACAAGAGCCTTGTGGAGCCTCTCAAACTCCGCCTTGATATGCTTCTCTGCCTGCAGAGCTTGATGCTGCGTTAAGAGAGGAGACAGTTTACATTTAGAGTGAACATACAAGCATGAATTAAATATGTCTCTTGTCTTGTTGGCTGAACACCACGCATTTACTGCAGAACACCATCTCTCTGTCTCAATGCGTAAGGGAAGAACTCCAAATATCAACAAGAATGCATATTCTCCACTCTCTGATTTCTAGTCAATGTCAGGGGCAAATTACTTAACGGATCCCTTAGGCGAGCACTTTCCTCCATAGAGGTCAAAAGTCAAACTGACCAAGGGGTGAGCCTGGGGTATCTGGTTCGAGGACTGTCTGAGAGCAATGGACCATTTTTGCAGCTTCTATAATAATAACCTAGTTTAATGATTATGAACAGATAAATGTAATATGACCACCGTGAGACAAGACAGTAACTTTACCTTGATGTACTCCATTGCGTTGCTGAGTTTACGTGTCGTTTTCTTGTATTTCTCCACTTTCTTTTCAAAAATCTGGACTTTGAATTCCAGTTCCCTCTGCAGGGTGAAAAAGCAGAACATGAGGTGATCAAAAGTGCAATGTTTTAGGTTTGTCCCTGATCATTTCCATTCACAGGGGAACTGAAATTGTGCACACATAAGACACATGAGTTCCTAAATTTAACTATGGCTCTGTTTCACCTGCTACTGGGGGTTTGACTCAGTTATATGGTTTACCAGAACACATTCATGGAATTGAACGGTCATTAATGTCATTAAATGTATTTGTACTTTTCCTTCTATGACAAGAAGTCACTGCCAATATTGACTATATAGTTATAACAATCCAAAAATAAACCTATAATAACTGTGTAGTTATTAGATAGTTATTATAATAGATAGATATCTGGAGTCCCAGGTCAGCAGCAAGGCTACTGGAAATTAGTAGACCTGCATTGACCCCAGATGAAGGTTTTTCATCGTTCACCAAAATGTTTATGGACACAAATGTGAACTGTAGAATTAGACTTGGTGGTATGTTGTGAAATATGTTGAATTTTTGAGAGAGAATTAGTCAGAGGTCACATGTAAGTGGAGAGGTGGTAAGGCTCGGAGGATATCGGGTAAAAACTCAAATATAGAAGCAAGTGCATGTTGGATGCACTACAGCAGTGGTTCTCAACCTTTTTTCAGTGATGTACCCCCCCTGTGAAATAGTTTTTCAGCCAAGTACCCCCTAACCAGCGCAAAGCATTTTTGGTTGAAAAAAGATGTAATCCTAAGCGCTCTGCCATCAGTGTCTGATTTATTAAACTGTCAACACTGACGATTGCATTGTTGCATTGAATTCAGTTTATGAACTTACACTTATATTTTATTGAATATTTATTAAATAACAATTGTTAAAGGATTTTTGAATGGATGCTAATTTTAAATATATATATTATTTTTGGAGTGCCTTCACGTACCCCCATTTGAGAACCACTGCACTACAGCATTAAACAGACTAAAGACCATGAAGTAAAAGTATAATTTACATTGATTACAAAAATTAAAGTATTTCAGTTTTAGTAGAACTAAATAGCCCCCCCCCCCCTGTTCAGACAAAAGCTGGAATCAAGATGTTCTTTTCTTTCCAGGTGGCATCAAGGAGTGACCATGTTGTGGACCTGCTTGGTAATAGCCCCTTTACCTTACACATGGGTGCCCCCTGCCTCAGTGACCACAGCGTGTGTGTGTTGTGCAGCGTGACACAGTCCACACACACGGGCTCCTCGTCCTTCTCGCAGTACAGCTCCAGCGGCTTCAGGTGCAGCTTACAGGTGTCCTCGCTGGCTCGTTTTCGGTTCGGCCGCCAGTTCGTCTGTCTGAGGAAGCTCTCGCAAGCGCTGCTGAGCGCCCGGTTGGCGATGCCCTGGCCCTCCTCACACGGCTCCCTGCACTCGGGACACTTCTTCTTGACCCGAAGACATTTCTGCAGACACTCGCGACAGAGGCTGTGGGTGCACGGCAGCAGCACGGGGTCCTGGAAGATGTCCTTACACACGGGACAGGTCAGGTCCTGCCGGAGAGGTATTTCTTCTGGCATTTCCTCATCCATGTCCTCTTCCATGGCTTCACGGGCCCGCTTCACTTTACTTTCGGTTTTGAAAAAAACACCCCAAACGGACGGAGACAGAGGGGGGGAAAAAAGCACCCACAGACAGAAGTCAAGGCTTCAGCAGTTTGTATACGCTCATTAAAAAAAAAAAGTGAAAGAAATAGTATTGTGCAGAGTTTTAGAAAGTAGAAACTGGTCACATCGAGTTTGTTTTTTGCGTCACCGACTCTTTCCTGTGTTTCAGTGGCAGATCTTCTTCTTCTTCTTCTTCTTCTTCTCTTCCTTCTCTTCTTTGGCATCCTTTAACTTGCATTACTGCCCCCTACTGGATTTAATCGTCCACTGTTGTTCTAGTCTATCGCAGCCTTGGAAAAAAGAGCAAATGCTCTGAAAAAAACTAAATATCCATTTTCTCCTCTCCACCGTCCATTACATCTATGATCCTGGCCTCTCATCGTCCCCTGTGGTCCTGCAAGCATAGCCCCCCTTTCCTCTTCATACTTATTTTGGAAATCAGGACTACTTTTTTTTTTTTACCGCTCTTGCTTTATTTTTTATTTCATATACGGTAAGTATCTTTTTTCCCCCGCACCATCCCAATACTGCTGCCACAGTTTGCTTACTCCCCACCAAACTATCCTTTTCCCCCTCTGATTATTTAAGTTAAATATGTTTTTTCAATATATTGTCTCCTGACAGGCTGCAAACATGATCAGGGTTTCCACCTCTAGTGGATCTTGAGGTTGTGATCATAATTATGTTGTCAGTTGTTCTTCCTGTGTATGTGTGCACATCTGCACCTGTCTGCACACCCGGCAGAGTTAGACAACATTACTCAGTTGCCCACAGGCTACCATGACAAAACGCAAACACACATAAATTCTCTTTTCAGGTATTGGAATTTTTATTTCACATTGACATCACAGGTTGTGTCTTTTTCTTTTACTTTGCACTTTATTTGAACAAATTCAGCTATTTTCGTTAAACGTGATGAACCCATAAACTTGATGTTTTGCATAGATTGTTTTTTTTAAATGTTTTGTGTGGTGTTTTGTCAGTTTTTGTACCCTGGTCGTGGAAAAACAAAAAGGTCATTAGGTGTAGTAGGAATATGAAGTGAAGGATCAAACACTTTCTGTTAAAACTGCTGTGTCAAACTAATCACTCTTCATGACTTGTTACTCCATTATTTTGTACACAGACATGGAAGCTACATTTTCGGGACCTGAATTGTTTTTACCCTCTTTGCCATGTTTTAATATTTCAATTTTTCTAGCTGTTTATCTTCCTTTAATAAAGGACAACTCATCACTTTGACTGGTTCACACACCAGCTCTTTGTTCAAAAAAAACATTCTTGGGGAAAATAATGGTACGAGTAGAACCAACAGATGGAGCCACATTTCCATTACGTGACACCGCACTGTGAAATTGCTGAAAACACACCACATTCATTCTCACCGTGGAGTAATGTGCGGCAGACTTTTTTTTGTGTGTGTCTGTCCTTTAAATGATCTTTGTAACCATTAAAAAAACAGAAACCAGAACATTGTGGCTCAGTGTTGTCATGATCAAATGCGCGTACACTGCCCCAGGCTTCAGGCTGCCATCAAATACAGTGCTGTGAAAAAGTATTATTTATTTTTTTGCATATTTGTCACACTTAAATGTTTCAGATCATCAAACCAATTTTAATATTAGACAAAGATAACCCAGGTAAATACAAAATGCAGTTTTTAAATGATGATTTCATTTATTAAGGGAAAAAAGCTATCCAAACCTACCTGGCCCTATGTGAAAAAGTAATTGCCCCCTAAACCTAATAACTGGTTGTGCCACCCTTGGCGGCAACAACTGCAATCAAGCGTTTCCAATAACTGGCATTGAGTCTTTCACGTCGCTGTGGAGGAATTTTGGCCCACTCGTCTTTGCAGAATTGTTTTAAAAACTGCATTTTGTATTTACTCGGGTTATCTTTGTCTAATATTAAAATTGGTTTGATGATCTGAAACATTTAAGTGTGACAAATATGCAAAAAAAATGAGAAACCAGGAAGATAAGATAAGATAAGATAATCCTTTATTAGTCCCTTTTTTGCAGGCTTACAGCAGCATAGAGTAAAGTGCACACAAGAGACATAGTAGAAGAAAGACAAGATAAAAATGAAAAAAAAACCAAGTATTATAAATAAGCAATAAAAAACAGTAGAAAATCAACAATAACTGAAATATTATATTTACGCTGCTGTAAGAGGCACTCGCGCGGCGCCAGGTAGTGATCATAAAGGCAAATACTTTTTCACAGCACTGTACATGCGCCTGAAGAGAGGGCATGAAGGAGCAGTTGGATACAGTAATGGTTAAGATTATTTACTAAAACGTTCAGTCTACCTGAAAAGTGCTTAAGTACTGTAAAGGACTGAAAAACAGGAACATTTTGTTCCAACCACAAACTCTCTCCTACACCCCCTCATTTATTTCCCCTCGTGTTCTATGAGTTTATATATTTGTGATGATTTTCCAGCAGATGTTCAAAAACACCTTATTTTTCACATTTGAAAATCACATGAGTCAAAATGTCAACTGTTTAAATGTTACACATGTGGGTCTTTATGCGCTTCTATATGTATCAACAGCAAGTTTGACCACAAATTCACTTTTTTTTAATAGTTAGGTTTATTCCCATCACAATGCAAAGTGGTGTATTCTGCACACTGTCAACACAAAATGCATGAAAGAAGCTACATTTCAGTCATACATATTCATGATGTATGTTTAAAGCCCAAATCTGCACTGCTATACTAAATATGAAGGTTGACACTGTGGTTTATAGCAGTCACAGCAACAAATGTCTCACAGGAAATCCAGATGGGTGCTGTGGGTACGACCATTTTGTTTTACAAGTAAATTAGCACAAATAATCTGTTTTCACAGAGGTTGGCTGTTTTGTGATCTTAATATTGTAAAACTTTAAGGCAAAGGCTTCACAAATAAATCAAACTAACATTGATGATGCATCTCTACCAAAGAAATGTCTTCTTTGTAAAAATGTATATATGACTATGTAAACTTGTCAAGTCTCTTTGAGATTTTAAAAACACTGTTTAGGTAGTTTTCACTTTAATAATGGTTGGTGTATTAGGCCATTGTGGGCAATGTTGAAAATCAATTAACTGTTTAAAAAAAGTACTAGATCCTGTTAATCAATATGCAATATAAAATGACAGGTATCTGTAACCCAAGGCTGGGTTAATCAGAAAGCTTGTAAACAAACAGATTTTATGTGTCAGGACTGAAACATCTCAGTGCATCATGAGACGATATAGCCGTCTGTGCTGCCTTAGATATTGGGCCTTCAATGCATTTGGATTATGATTTTAGTGACATACTAACCTACAAATGTGTGGTTACACCACTTTCAGTCAAACCAGAAGGAGGAAGGATACGTTCATTTCTGCAGGTGTTCAAGGACAGGAAAAAATGGCTCGATGTCTTTTGATATTTCTTCATTAACATCTTGAATAATTAATAATGCAACACTGAGTTGTGTTGAATAAGCACGCTGAATACAACAGGCTGTGTAAAATGATGGTTGTTTTTCCAATTGTGATGGCCAAGATGGGATTATAGAAATCAAAACTAGCATGTGGAAATGTTTTTTTGTATATATTTGTGTTCTTTCAGTTCCTCAACTGATCTCCATGGTTATACAGTTGCTACTTAAAACACTATGAATTTAGGGAAATACTCACAACCTACATTTAATACACCTTGTAAAAACATTATTTTACTTTAGTTTATCACACTTTAGTCTATCTCAGTTATTCATAATCTTAAAATCTTATAGTATAGATAGTACAGACAAAAGCGGAACCATTTAAAAGTGTAAAAGAAGTGGTGCAGTGTTGTAAGTTTTCCCGTCTAACATTTCTTTAGTTAAAACAGGAGAAGCATATGACAGTGGTGTTTGTTTAGTTTTGAAGCAAAGCATCTCAGAAGCAACCTCACAGAACTGCTGTTCATGCTTCTGCAGTTTTGTATTGAGTATATTTGTGGACCTCATAATGAAACACGCCAGTGTCTGAAACCACATTGAGGCAAACCACTTTTCCATATCCTATCTTCTTTATGCTTTCAAAAAAGCAGGTGTAAATCACAATTCAATTAGTTTCTAGCAATATTTATCTCTAGTTGTGATCTGTGAAAGACCCTTTCATCAGACTCTCACTGCAAGAACTGCATAAACCCTGCAAAACAAAAGAGGAAAGAAAAGGTGTGAAACAAACAGGAAAAAGCTTTTTTAAACAGGAGATGGGCGAGGGGAAACAGACACTTGAAACCCAGAACTGCCGCAGGTGTCTTTTTTTTTGCATGCTGGTGAGCATCCATACGAGCAATACCGAGAAAAAAAAAGCTGAGATAGAAATCTTGAGGTTTTGGAGACGACTGCAGCTATAATATGGCTAGTGATTCAAGGCAAGATTTTACACTGATATGTAATGTATAAATAGTATTATGAGTTTTTTATAGGGCCATTAAAGGTGAAATGTGGAATTATTTTTACGTATTTTTGAGTGTATCTTTGAGTTCTAACACACTTTCTTCCTCATAAAACATTTGCAGAGTAAGTTCTTAAATCCAGCATCCCTTACATCAATGATGTTTGTGTTTCAGTAAACATCTATAAAAACACTCTGTCCTTTTATTTTTCTTGGTTGACATCTTTGTCCATTTAACTCGAACATTTTAAATAACATAAATAAACATTAACATCTGGAACCACTAGTCAGTTACTGCAGCCACAATCTGCCTCAGGGTGTATCCTTATTGGCACCTGACTAGACAACGGTTGATTCTTACTTATTGATCCGAATGCTAATTGGCCTTTACATTCCCTTTATTAACACAAGACTCTATCTGCTGAGGACACTGAGGTCCTTTGGAGTGCAGGGAGCACTCCTGAGGACCTTTTTCGACTCTGTGGTGGCATCAGCCATTTTTTATGCAGTGGTCTGCTGGAGCAGCAGCAGCTCAGCGGCTGACAGGAAGAGACTCAATAAGCTTGTCAGGAAGGCCAGCAGTGTGCTGGGGTGTCCACTGGATACGGTGGAGGTGGTGGGAGACAGGAGGATGATGGCCAAGCTATCATCCCTGATGAACAACACCTCCCACCCCATGCAGGACACCCTGGCAGCTCTGTGCAGCTCCTTCAGCCACCGGCTGCTTCACCCCCGGTGTGTGAAGGAGAGGTACCGCAGGTCCTTCCTTCCTGCTGCTGTCGGGCTGCACAACCAACTCTGCTCCCAGCAGACCACATGACACATGACAATAAAAGCACTGTGCAATCATTTTTCTGTCTGTAAATATTATATTTCAGTTATTGTGTTTTTCTACTGTTTTTATTGCTTATTTATAATACTTGTTTTCTTTTCTTTTTTCCTTTTTATCTTGTCTTTCTTTACTATGTCTCTTGTGTGCACTTTACTCTATGCTGCTGTAAGCCTGCAAATTTCCCCGCTGCGGGACTAATAAAGGATTATCTTATCTTATCTTATCTTAAGACAAGAAGGTGTCAAAAAGAGTACTAGCTTGGGTCCAGACCTCTGAATCACCACACAGATCTCTAATCTGTTCAGTATTTCAATTAATGAATTCAAACTTTTTTCAAAGTGTTTTTAGAGAGAGTTGTTTCTTTTCAGAAAGTGGGGTTGAAATTAAATTAACATAAATTATCAATTCAACAGTTTCCCTGAATCCCTCTACAAACACGAAACCCTCTGCAGGGTTTTATTTCCCCTCATGTGCTTTACGTCACATTACACATGGAGGAAGGTATCTTGTCTCTGGGTTTCCCCTCAATGCATACGCTGTTCATGTGAGACTTTCATAATTTCTGCTGTGTGCCCTTCTGAGCCTGCTCACTGAGGATAATACAATATCAAAAGATTACAATTTGGTAAGTGATTACCGTAAACCTAATTTCTTCAGACTATGCATATACATCGTTGGTTACCAGGAAGATTTTAGTAAATTACATATCATTATTCATTATTTGATCAATGCATTTTAACTGCTTTTGTACCTCTCACTTGTTTTGTGCATGTTAACTTTGCCTAATTAACTAAACACAGATAAACATGAATTTAATCTTATCTACATCTTTTATCTCCACCTCTAAGCAATTTGTTCTCACTTTACTTTCTAGTAAGACTGTGATGTGGTTTGTAGCGTGACAGTGTGCCGATTGAGTCGTTCATCATGACCAAATGATAATTCATGCAACAAGTTACAGATTAAAGCATGATTAAAGCACTGTTACTATTTTGTAATTTCTTTCATTATTCTGCTCTTCTGTCTTTTTTTTTTCTAAACCATCTTTTTTATTTCTTTTGCACTTTTCATCCACATAATTAGTAGTGTTTCAATATTTTTGTCGTTATATATATATATAGTCAATATATTTGGTCCATGTTATTCTTGTGCCATGTTAGAGATTCTTGCTGAAACTAAAATGACAAATGCTTCCCTTTCTCAATTCTGCACATACCACAATAGTAGTATGACTAGTGGTCATAATTTCCTCTAGCTTAATAGGGAACTGAGAACACGTTGCTTGGTATCTGTTACACCAGGGTCAAGTAGAGATATGGTGCTTACATTTAAGAAGAACGGCAAAAAGGGCTGTTCTTTAACCTTCAATATATTTGCTCTAATGCGCCCAAAAATGTTCTGAGCACTGATACAACTTGTCCAGAAAACTTCTGCTTCTTCTGTTTTAACAAGGCCTAAATAAACAACAATTATTAGCCTATTCTCTGTTTTAAATCTGAATTTAGGATTCTTTGAATTTACATTTATTCAAAATGTGCGCTTACGTTCAGGATTATGTCTAATTGAGAGACAACAAATCAGTTTCTCAAAGACCGAAACCTCTTTGGTTCATAATGCATACGCTGATTTATCCTCTTTTGTTTGACATAATTCATTAGTGTGTTAGTTGAATTGTTATTTGCTCTTATGTGGTCCGATCTGTCTTGTTTGTTGCTTTATTGTATGACCCAGAGAATTTAAATGAACTGCAAAAAATGTGCTTTATAATTAAAAAACTCAGATGCAGACAATAGATGTATAAATAAAAGTGTAAACAGCACCACTGTGTGGTAAAGAGATCAAATGCTCAAGCCAAATTAATAGATTTGTTCTTCTTTTTGTGCAGAGTTCACCAATGGCCTATAAAGCGTCCGGTGAAAGCCTCTTTGACAGTCTTTATGATTTATATGACAATTCCTCTGATGCTGAATATGATTGCTGTGAGGACGTGTGCGACCCAAGCAAGGATGTGCAATTTGAGCAGGCATTCCTCCCAGTTCTGTACTCTGTGGCGTTTGTTGTGGGCATCCTGGGGAATGGGGTGCTGCTGGGAGTTCTGGTTCAGAGCAGGAGGACCTGGAGTGTCACGGACACCTTCATCCTCCATCTCGGTGTGGCGGATGTCCTGCTGCTGGTGACTCTGCCCCTCTGGGCTGCGCAGTCCGCTCAAGATAAGGGGTGGACCTTTGGCACTCCTCTCTGTAAGATCACCGGAGCTGTTTTTACGGTAAGAGGTGTGCAACAGGAAAGATGCACTAAAAACTGCCTTAGAGTGCATGATTTTTCACTTGTGTCTGATTTCTTTGTGCCCTCAGATCAACTTCTACTGTGGAATCTTTCTGCTGGCCTGCATCAGTCTGGACCGCTACCTGTCCATCGTCCACGCTACCCAGATGTACTCCCGCAAGAAGCCCTGGGTTGTTCAGGTCAGCTGCTTGGCGGTGTGGCTCTTCTCCCTGCTCCTTTCCATCCCGGACTGGATCTTTTTGGATGCTGTGATGAATCCCAGAACCGAAAAAGCACTGTGTGTACGGAACTACCACAAGTTCGACTCCGGGTCCGTAATTCACTGGCGACTGGCATCACACCTTATTTTCCACATAGTGGGTTTCCTGCTGCCTTCAGCCATCCTGATCTTCTGCTACTCCTGCATCCTGCGCCGGCTGCGGTGCGGCTCCCAGGGCCTCCAAAAGCAGAAAGCTTTCAAGGTCATCGTGGCAGTAGTGGTGGTTTTCTTTCTCTGCTGGACGCCATACAACATCACACTCATGGTGGACACATTTCATTCCAGCAAAATCAATGAGACCTGTGGAGTCAGAACGTCTCTTGAGACAGCCAAGATGGTCACTTCCTCCGTGGGTTTCCTCCACTGCAGCCTCAATCCCATCTTGTATGCCTTTGTGGGTGTGAAGTTCCGGCGTCAGCTCCTGGACATCCTGAGGTCTCTCGGCTGCAAGCTGAAGACAAGTGCCAAACTGCAATCTGTTGGTACCAGCAGGAGAAGCTCCATTTGGTCTGAGTCTGCTGACACATCCAACTCCATTGCTATTTAAAAGAGAGACACAAACAGATTAACAAGCACATTTCAAAACTGAACAAACTGACAACATTTCTTAAATATCCCATGTTGTAAAAAGTGAGATTTAAATGATATTATTTTATTTTTATTATAAAGCAGGTCCAATTACTGTAAAAATACTGTAAAAGTATCAGAAAGCTCAGTAAATGGAGAAATACACACAGACTGTATTCAGAAACTGCGCCTTTAAACAAGCAATCGGGATTTTTAATTATACATTATATAGACCACTCCAAAGGTTTTAAGTGTAATCCTTCTAAATATGTCCCAGTTTATTTCCGGTTCCAGTGTATGTAAATGACAACAGCTGACAGGAACTAAACATGGACACAATCATGGACGCAATTCCATTGCTAAACGTGCTAAAATGGCGTGTTTCAGGTAAAAACAGGTATATTCAGACAGACAGTATGAGAAAAATAATGTTAATAATAAACAATATATATATATTTTTTTATCATTAAAGCATGCTAACCTGTTCTTGTATAAACCCAATATACAAGTATGACATGGAAATGAGCATAATACGTATGTAAAAAAAGACATGAACAGCAGAGTGAACAATGCTTTTGTTAATTTCTGGTGTTATATAACTGCTAACATGCTATGCTTTCTTTCGGTGACCTGTACCAACATGAACATGACTAAAAATGTTTTGTCTGTCTGGGACTTGAGGTCAAACACCTGTACTTGTAGGAAGCAGATCTATTTTTTTTGCATTAAAAGTATTAATTTCCCTTTTCTGACTTCAAGGCTACATTTGCGCATAACATAATATATATACTTCAGTGAATATAACAACTGTGGCTATATACTGCTTTGACATTTATTTTGTACCACAATTATTGGTTACTGTATGATGTTTTTTTATTTGTGTACATGGATTGTTCAAACACAGAATAAAATTATTTTTTTCAATCATAAACCAGTATTTTTTCAACATTACAGTACAGCAACATTGCAGTAAAAAATTCTATCCAAACACACATGCACTTTATTTAAAAAAAATCTTTCCTAAATCATAATCTTGGGCGGTAATTAACAGAAACTGATGTTTTCACATTTTTCCTATACATACTGTATACACTGTAATACATGATAGGGGATAGTTTGCAGCATGAATTTTTACAATTTAAACTTAAGGAGAAGTTAAAACCTTTGTATTCTCTGTTCTGTCTGTATGTATTGATCATTTAAAATATTTAAATGTAGTAACTTCTCTAAAAAATGTTCTCTATGCTTATGATAAACTTAAGATCAGGTGAAAAGAATACATGCGTGAACAACAAGTAAACCAAACTGCAAACCATCACGTGGGGGTTTCAGTGGAAATATCATACTTCTATTTCACAGGAAAGTGAAGGAACAAAAAAACTGAAGCCGCACATCCTCAAACATGAGGCCTAAGCAGAAAAGACAGGTAATAGATGAGTAAACGGCACGAAAAAAACGCTGTGTCTTGTGTCAGACAACCAATACGCAAAAAGGTTACTTTAAAAACCGCAAAGGTGACACTACTGCTTTCTTTCCACACAGCAGATCTTATCATAATTAAATGAGAAGCACACATTTAACAACAGCAGGGTGTTGGCACTGCTGTTAAAAATAGATCACTCCTTAAACTTGCACAAGTTTGATTCCAGCAATACCACAGGGTATGTATAGTAAAAACAAAAGCAGCAGCTCTACTGGTTCAGTCACTGAGGTAGAGAACAAAGCCAGCGAAGGGTTCATAAACTCTTTCACAGTCTTTAAGAGTCAACAACGTGGCTGCACAATCATTCAAACACATCAAGCTCTGTGTGGTATGTGGTCAACATGCATCAGTCTTCTTTTCAGTCATCGAGTCACCATGCTCAATTCTTTGAAACTTTTGCACTTAAAAGAATCAAAGGCTTGAATTTCTGTAGGATTCAACCCTCACTTTCTTGTGGACGGCACAACAAAGTTTGTGTTTGTATTGATAACAGGTTTGTTACTCATTAAAGAAATGTACAGTTTAGCCGCTTATCTCTTAGATTGGTGAGAGTTTTCAGCTTACACAGGAAATAACACTTCAATCTGAGACAATGTTCAAGACCATTTATAACCAGTAATGATATAAACTTGACATGTTGCTGCTGTCACAGATAAAACCAGCATTTCTCACATTAGACCAAATCTTTCAGGCTTCGGCTCTAGATGAACTGAAACACCATTAAAGAGGAAGGAAACTAAATGGCCTGAGCGGAGGGAAGGTGTTTTCTTTCTTGTGTGAAATAATTTTACACTGAGTTTTTTTAAAAGCACACCCAGTTGTGAAAGACCAAGTTATTTAAGGTAATATTTATATGTGTTAACATTATCTTGCCTTGAGCGCAGAAATAAAGCGTACCTAGCAGGCCATAACCTGCACAGCAGCAAGGAGGTGAAAACCAAAAATATAGCGCTCAACACAACGTGCACCGTGATCTTTAGATAAGATCTTTTCTTCTCTAACTCCTCTTCATTCCTTCATTTCCCACCTACACCCATTTTTTCAGTCAAATGCCCTTACGCACAACACTATTCTCACTCCACCAAACAAACAGACAAGTCTTTAGATGAGAGTAAACCGAGAGCTATGAAAAGGCTGCAGCACCAAAACAGCGGCCTTTCTTCCCCTCGTCTGTCACCTGACCGATGACATCACCACCTGTTTGTGTCATCTGCTGTCCTGCAGTCCACAAACCCATGCTGCAACAATGAAGTTGAAGGAAATAAAGCTGTGGGATTCGCCAAAGGGAAGTTCCCTCACTGCACTGTGGTCTCACACACACACACACACACACACACACACACACACACACACACACACACACACACACACACACACACACACACACACACACACACACACACACACACACACCTCAATCCTGGAAACTTTACTGCCTGAAGATAACAAAATAACAGAAGAAGGGAATCAGTTGATTCATCAGAAGTAACAAACTCTGTCGGTCTGGATAAGATATATATTACCATATTCCATTCCAAGAATTTCAAGCATGATGACATATATTTGTCATTATAGTTCATGATGATTGTTTAACAGTTTGAATGGTTCACTGACACATTTCTTACTAATATAAAACAATATATTATTAATAATAATAATAATAATAATAATAATAATAATAAAAAAATATAGATATTTACAATTGAATAAAAAACTCATGATTCATGGTAACAAGCTAACATTGTGCAACTGTGATTACAAAATAAAAAAAACAATGCATGTCACCATGATGTGGCACGGAAACATTCGCATTGAAGTGCAATTTCTAAAAGTCATGTTTTTATAAATATCTATTCCTCATCCTTAGACCATCATAAGGTCCTCAATCCTTTGAACCCATGACAGAAGTTCACACTAAATTCCCTTCAGGGGTGGTTCATCATTCTGATGACTTCTGAGTCACAGGAGGGTTTTTTTGTCCAATAATCAGCACTGAGTTGACGGCCCCTGATGATCTACACTTGTCATCTCATTCAACACTTGCCCTTCTGGATTCTGGTCGGATGGGGCCTCCTCGCCAACACCCAGCCCCCACAGCGAGCTCTCAGTTTCAACTTTAGCACGCTTAAACATGGCCAGTGTCTGTTTCCTGAAGTTTCCACATAGGCCGAAATAGAGCAAAGGCCTGAGGCAGGCGTGCATGCAGCCCAAAACAGATGTGACGATCAGAGCTTTTTTCAGGGAACTTTCAGGCTCCTTTGAGAGGCGTCTTGATGTGTCCACAATGAGTGTGATGTTGTACGGCAGCCAGCAGAGAAGGAAGACCAATATCATGGGCAGGATGAAGGGGACGGCCTTCTGCTTCCGGGGGACGTCAGCGCTGCACTGAAGCCCCAGCAGGACACGGCAGCAGCAGATGATCAGGACGACTGCAGGCAGCATGAAGCCCAACGTGTGGTGGAGGACTCGTGACACCAGCTGCCAATCAGTTGCTGACTGGGAGTAGCTGTGAACACACAGCCATTTCTCTTGCTTCTTCACCACCAGGAAAACACAGTCAGGGATGGTGAGTAACAGGGAGACGAGCCAGACCGTCAGGCAGCTGATATGAGCTAACCTGGGCTTCTTCTGGGAGAACAGCCGGGTGGCGTCGAAGATGGACAAGAAGCGAGCCAGCAGAAAGATGCCACAGTAGAAGTTGATCTGGGAAAAAGAATATCAGAACTTGAGTTTTGATGTTGTGTAAGATGGAAAACTCCAGCCAGCTTTCACTTCTCCCTTACTCTGATCCCCTCCTCTTGCCTCTTCCCAGAAATGCTGAAATGCCTGGGGGAATGTGGATGTGACCGGGGAGTATACTTGCTCAATGAAAGTATTAAGTACAATGACCCTGGTCTACCAAGATAAGGGAGGGAAAATAATGGCCATCAGCCAAACACAACTTTCTCACAGCTTCACTGAAAAGATTTCCCTTTGACTTCCCAGACGCTGCTTGTTCTACACACCACTTTGTACTTACATTAAAAACAGCTCCACTGATCTTGCAGAGAAAACCCCCAAAGCACCATCCACCGCGTTGAGCCTCCTGTGCCGCCCAGAAGGGCAGCGTCACCAGCAGCAGGATGTCCGCAACACACAGGTGGAGGACGAAGGTGTCTGATATACTCCAGGATCGCCTCTTCTGACCCAGTATGGCCAAGAGTAGTCCGTTTCCAAGCAGCCCTACAACCAGCACCACGGAGTACAGAACCGGGATCAACACCGATTCACTGTCCCTCGGCTCGATCTCCTCTATATACTCGTAGTTGTCGTCGTAGTCGTAGGTGCCGTTCTGGCTAAATATTCCACCGAGGTCCACATCCATGGTCATCTTCTGTGGAGGCAAAAAGGTTGAAATTAAAAGAGAGAAATCTAAAAATGATGCAGTGCCTCAGAGGACGGATGTCGAAAACACCAGCTTATATCCTCTTCTCTGAGTGTCTGTGTTTGACAGTCACTTGTGTTTGAGAGAGTTAAGTCCTGAAAAACTCCCCCTTTGGGAAGTCCAGCTGATGCTTTTTAAACAAGCCCAAACTCACTCATAACTCACATGGTGTGATGTCACCATATGAGGAAACAGTGGAATGTTTCTTTAATAGAAAGCACAGTTCCCCCTGGCCATGCACACACACACGCATACAACATATATGAAGCTATTTGTTGCACAATGGCTGTGAGCTGTGGTTGTTACTGTCAATGAAGGTAGGTTTGAAAACATGTACGTAACGAAACCAGAAGCACTGGTACGTGATAAGATAAGACGCATTATAGAAGCTTTGCACAAATAGACATGAACCAACCACAGCAGAGACATTACGAAACTGAAACTTCCAAATAAACGGAGATGTAAAAGCTTGAATGTCAGTACTACAACTTACATTATGAGTCACATCGCTAGAGAACATATATTCCAAATGGCAACATATACTTATTATGAGACAATAAGACTTGAACTGTATGTTATGCACATTTAGGCTGTATAAAGGCTTCAGCTGCAGACTGAAGAGGACAATAACAGAGGGCGGATGACACTAAAAAAGGACAGACTCTTCACACCGGCGTCAACAGCGTTAAGCGAGTTTACTGCCGTGTTTTATTTGAAGGAGAGCGGACGGAGATCTTGCAGCTGTCGAGCGCAAATCAAGTCCAGATAGAGAGAAAAAAAAAGAGTTTGCGCGTAAAACTTGAACAATCCCTAAACTAAGAGTTAGATAGTTAGTTAGTTTTTTTTTTTAGAAATGCACTGCGGTTGAGAAAAGTAACGCAGACGATGAGGAAAGCTGCGCGTCACAAGCTGTTTTACAACACAGACGCACCTCGAGTACAAACAGTGATCTTACAGGCTACACCAGCAACAGAATGGACTTACATGCACTTTAATTGCGTTGTTTTTGGTCAATCAAATGTCACTTCGTCTCGCACATCGCAAACTCTGCCAAATCTGTCATTACGCACGAAAAACCCGAGCGGCTCGATGAATTCATTTTCAAAATAAAATGTGCACTGGAACTCACTGCAGCGTCAACTAATAGAAAAACAAAAGAAAGAGGTTGAGAAGTGGACAACGCGCTTTGTGTTTGCAGCGAGTAGCACATTCATTGATACACATGGCGCAGTCCTCGTTGCCTTTGTTATTATGGTGGGGTAAAGTTGCTTTATTGTGAAGGACATATCTAGATTCCGCTTGTCAGCTGCGTGTTGTTGACTTGATGCTGCTGTGAACACACAGTAGAGTCAAACAAAGAATCGCACATCGTCCGCACACAGAGACGCTTTCCACGAGATGGAGCTGTTGTGTTTCCAAACCGAACAAGAGGGTCTGACCGTCTGAGGGTTTACCCGGTTGGTTGGATGAAAACAGTGAAGAAGAATAAAATACACAATATGTCCTTTTACATCAGTGTGTGAGAGGGATGTTTAAGTATGGTTTTAGTCAATCTTCGAGATAAAACAAAAACAGGCCTGAGTAAAAAAAAAAAAAGAAAAGAAAAAATCAGATGGAAGATTGAAAACTAAAGCATGTCTACTATAAACCGAAGTAATGCTGTGGAATAAAATAAATTACAATTTGAGGTAGTTGACGGCTACTTTACTTGAGTATTTCCATTTTAAGGTAATTAATACCTCTACTTTCCTACATTTCAGATGGATGTATTGCACTTTTCCCAGCATTACATTTATGTGACAGCTGCTGTTGTACATTTTTATATTTTTATTTTACATACAAATATGATATAATATTACTAAGTAAATGTATAAAATGCAATGCATTGATAAAGATTAAACTACTGGTTTCAAAACTGTTGGACTTTTAAACAATTTGAAAATTTGTAATCTGAAAAGTAACTAGTAACTGGGATTTTCAGACAAATGTCATGGAGTTAAAAGTACAAAACCCTAAAAATTTAAATACTCAAATAAAGTACAAGTACCTCAGATTCCAGGAGACCCGTCAATGCACTTGGCAACTGAATGCTGTGCCTGCTAAAAGTTGGTCAAGTAAACATGCATTACATTACATTACAGTCATTTAGCAGACGCTTTTATCCAAAGCGACTTACAGGAAGTGTATTCAACATAGGTATTCAAGAGAACTACTAGTCACCAGAAGTCATAAGTGCATCCCCTTTCTTAAACAAGCATCTTAAAGCATAAACCAGAGCAAAAGTATAGTGCAGAGGCAAATTACTACGAAAACAATAATTGCAACAAACTAATACGAATACAATAAGTGCTACAAACTACTACGAATAGGATAAGTGCAGTAAACGAATACGAATTCAATAAGTGCAGCGAACTGATACGAATACAGTGAGTGCAACAACTAATATGAATACAATAAGTGCTACGAGGAAGGCTCAGGGTAGTGCTTCTTGAAGAGGTGAGTTTTCAGCCTGCGCCGAAAGATGGGCAGCGACTCTGCTGTCCTGACGACATGCAGAGAGAGAACCTGATATGTTGGTGCATATATGAACATGACACTATATTTTACTACAAAATATTTATTACAAAAATCTTTGTACATCACAAACATCATGGGTTTTCAGGTAATACACAAAATTCAAAACGAGTGATACTGCTAAAGAGTCTCAAAGCTGTATATGGATCACATTTTAAAAACGAGAAATGGGAATTTCAACACAACCATTTTCACTGTTTGAACATCTGAAACTTGTTTTGCCGCACACAGTGTTGAATCTGTTGATAATATCTACTGAGTGAAAGGATGTGAGAAATGAGGCCGACTACTGAGGCCACAGTTGCATCACAACTGCTGAACAAGCTTTTCTAGGAGTATGAAGAAATAGACGTTTCACAAGATTTGACTTATGGACACAAAAATCAATTCTCCCTTCAAAATCAGTTCTCACGAAAAAAGTGAGATGACCGGGTCAGTATGTGGCGTCTTGTTTAACTCCATACTCAAAAAATGAAAAAGTAGGCTACCATGTTTGAAGCTGCACCATACAAACAATCAGATATCGAAGCACCAATGGAAGAAAAGTGTTTACTTTTCCCGCTGAGAACATTTTAAAGTCCTTATTTAGCTGAATTTATAATACATATTTGAATCCTTTCTTTTTCTGAATCCACTCAAGCTCACTTTCTATTTTTCTCTCAACCGTAACACACGCACGCACGCCCACACAAAAACAAAAACACCTTGCTCTTCCTGTCTCTCATTTCACACCATAACAGAGTAGGAGGTGTTTTCGCTTTCTGCAGAGCTGAAGGATCCGGTGGTTTTCCTGAGCCTCCTCTGCTTATATCTCTCCATCCCCATCAAGCCTCTCTGTCCCAGCAGCCCCTTACACATTCTGGCCAGCTCCCTCCTGAACTTCACCCCGACGAAGCCATACAGCAGAGGGTTCAGGGCGCAGTGCGACAGCCCCACGCTCTCAGAGATCAGAGTCCCAATGTCCACCACGTGGCCAAACTGGCAACCTCCAGTTACCACGCCTAACTTGTGCAGACTGTCTACCAGCTGGAAGCAGTTGTACGGCGCCCAGCAGATGACAAACACGGACACCAAGGAGACGATGAGGCGGAGAGACTTGCGCCTCTGGCGGCGAGTGGCGGTGCAGAGAGACCTGAAGATGCGGAGGTAGCAGTAGAGCATGATCAATAAGGGGAGCCCGAAACCCAGGCCAACACTGATCATCTGCAGCCCCACCTGCCACTGCATGGAGTTCTGAGTGAACCACACCTGGCATAGGAAGGCCTTCTGATTGCCCACAGTGTTCACCTCCACTACCTGTTTGAAGGCAATGTCCACCCCGCTGAGGCCAAGGCAGCACACCCAGATGAGGGCACACGCAATCTGGGCATGGCAGGTGTTGCGTCTCCAGCCGGAGCTGACGGCATGAACGATGGCCAGGTAGCGGTCAAAGCTGATGCAGGCCAGGAAGAGGATGCCGCTGTACCGGTTCAGGGAGAAGAGAGCACCGGAGATCTTGCAAACAGCCAAGCCGAACACCCACTGGTGAGCCCACTGCACCGCAAACAGGGGCAGGGTGATGGCCAGCAGGAGGTCAGAGATGGCCAGGTGTAGGAGGAAGGTGTCGGTCAAAGAGAAGGCGCAGGCTCCTCCTCTTTGAGAGTTTCGGTAGCGTTGGATGACACACAGCACCAGAACGTTGCCCACAAAAGCCAGGAGGAACACCAGAGTGTAAACGATGGGGGAGTACCTCTGTGCAAACCTGTAGATTTCGTCCTGTAAGCACGGGACGTAACTCTGGCTTGTGTCAAAGGCCATGGTGTAATTGTCATAGTCATATTCGTCCTGTTGACAAGAGAGGAAAAGACTTAAGACTCAAGTTCTTGACAGAGATGGATAATAAAGAGTGCTTCTCAGCATTTCACAAACTGTGTAATCCAGACACCAATCATTGTCTATTTTCTTTTAATTTACTTGAGCCTCAGTGTTTGGCACAAAGGTCATACATAATAAGTGTAAAAAATAAAACCTGTTTCAGTATTTTAGCAATAAGGAACTTTAAAGATAGCTAATGATTGTGCAAGATACTGTACAACATTTGAGTAACTCATCAGAAAATATCTGTTGGAGGATTATATGTTCTCTAAAATGGTTTAAACCTGCTCATGTTATAGAATCTAGGTGCAAAGGGAGACAGTCTCAGTTCGCACTTTGTGTCCCCCGATGGCAGATGATGCACATGAAAGATTTCAAAATATCCACTCACCTGATAGTCATCTGTGGTTGGATGAACTTGATCCATATTTGTAGCAAACAAGGAGGCAGCAGAGCACCTGAAACCCTCCAACAGTCAACAGAGCACCCGTCTTTGCCATCCTCATTTATCCAGAGCAGAAAGAAGAAGTTCAAATTTCAGGAACCGAATCCTCACTCATTTAAAACAGCTATGATAAGAAAAGAAGACTGCGTCAGGGAAATTGTGACATACATCTTTAAAACATGGCTGCAGCCAGCTATAAAACTCTGTCAGACAGACAGTGCATGACTGATGTTCTCAAAATGGAAAAATATTCTATTTTCTACTTAGTCTATACTGAAGATCCAATTTGTGTTATTGTTATGTGTACAATTCTTATTGAAAGGCGATTTATGGGAATTTAACCCAAAGGACGTAGAAACTGGTTTTACAATACAACCTCCAAAAAGTGGAGAAGTGAAAGTGCTTGGTCGGCAAGAATCTCTACTATTTGTTCTTTATGTTCTGCTTGCTTTGAAGTATTAAGCATTACAGACTGTATTGTAATAACTTGGTGAAGACTTACAGAAGTATTCTGTGATTGTCACAATTTTACAAATCCATGAAAATATCAAATTATTAAATGTACTAAAAGCTTGTTTCTGGTTTTGATTTTAGGGATTTTTAACTATAGCACCTTTGCAAGGCTTTGGTCAAGTGAAAATTAGAGCTCTATTTATATGCAATCAATGTTGAAACAAACAAATTAGTTCTTATTCACTTGACCCTCTGGAATCTAGTTAAGAAGACAGGACGCAAACAAAGGGGCTGATGGGGGAAATCATGGATACTTCATACGTTTAAATAGAATTAAAAAGAAGACAATTTTTTAATTTGATCATCTAAGTGGTTAAAAAATAACAGACTTTTGGGAAAAAAACATGAACACGCTCATTAGAGACTTTGGACAAAAGTGGCATCTGCAAGAATGCACTACGCAGTAAAATAAAAGTGTTTAGGTGAAGTTTTTAAACACATGCAGACTCAGCTCAGGAACAATCAACTGCTGTTGGAGTGAGAGAAAATGCATCGATGTGTCACAGAGCCCTTTTTTTATGCATAACTTCCACAAACTTGACCAGAGGCAGACAGGATGGACAGAATGACTAAAGTCCCCTTTCAGTAGTTATGATTTATTTTCAAAAACAACTACAACATGTGAGGAACTGAACACTCTTGCGGTTACTTCTGTCTCGACTCAGGGTCTTCTGGTAAATTAAATTATTGTGCAACATCACTGCTGTTTTGCTTCCTTCTGTCGACTTGTTTGTGAGATGAACAGTTTAATACACACCACAGAAGAATAATGTTAAAGCTCCATATATTTAAAGTATGCAAACTGGTGAGCACATGGAGAAGTACAAGTGGAACAGATTATTTTTCTCGGTATTTCTAAAAATAGTATTACTTATAAAAGTACCAAAGATATACAGTATGTTAAGCGTGACTTTTTTACAGTGTTAAAATCAACTAGTCAGCGCTCTCTGGTGGACAAACTGTGTAATTATATTGTTTCTAAACTACCAAAGCCAATAAGTAATACGACCTTACTTATCTTCAGACAAATACAACTATTTATTGACTTTGCCAATCTACCTGTCCAAATCTGTAAGAAACATTATATCTGTGGGATATTCACTTTCTTTCAAGCTTGCATTACATGCAAGGGGTTAAGTCACAGAGGGGCATAACAATGCATTTATCTGTTCTGTCTTGTCTTGTCTTGGCAGGTGTTTTGTAATTGGAGTTTAGCTTATAAAACTATCTGCTGTTCAGATCTGTTTATACAAACCGCATTATGATTTGAGGCCACACCTCTGTAACCTACCTACCGGGGAAACTCTTGCTTAATGTGTCTGGAAGTTCACCGGTTAAATGGAAAAAAAGAAACATTATAGTTAATCCAAAAATTGCGTGAAAATGTATGCATTACATTTTCTTTCATCTCACATTTAGGAGAGAACCATGATACAATCAGTATAAAAAATAATGATTGTGCATGTCATTTTCTATTATCACGGTCTCTTCACACACCATTAAGCCCACGTGTACATTGTATATTAAATTACAAAAAAATGAACCATTTAATAAGTGTTTAAATAATGTTTACAGGGTTAATATTTTTTTTTTTTTTTTTACACATTGGTTTTACTTCCTCATTCTTTGTCAACGAGTCTCACGGACACCACTGTTTCATGAGTAAAAAAACGTATTGAAACTCCTCCCTTTGCCAAAAACTGGGAAAGCAAATTGAAAGGTCACAAAATATAGAAAAAAGTTCAGTATGTTATATGGGCTATGCATGAGCAAACATAAAACAAATTTGTTTGAAAAAAAAAAAAAAAGGTATTCACAGGCAAAGATTTTTGCTGTCCCGCATGCTGACATAAATTATGTTTGGGGTCAGTTGTTATAATTGTATTATTCAGTTACTATGCATAAAAGGTTTCTAACACTCCAATAAACATAATCCAAATTAATTTGGGGTTTGGGATGGCAGCGCTGTGTTAAAAGTTCTGTTAACACCAATCACAGATTGAGAGCATATGAAAATAGTTAAAAACTATGTTTATAAGAAATTCTTATGAAAGTAGGAAAAGGCATGAAGTATCAAGGTGATAAAACAATTTAAAGTATGCCTTTTGATCTGTGAAAGAGGACCAGGTGTCTCCAGTTTTTCGTTTCAAGAGGTTTTTATCAATGTTTATACAAATACAAACAATTGTGCAACAATTTGAGTGTACTAATGACCAGCATTGGTATAAAACTAGAGCACATTGGTTCTTTTCATTCAATTCTGTCCTGTATCTAGCAAGGACCACTATGGAAATGAATTATGTCAACTTTAATGTTTGCATCATAATATATGATGAAAACATCGACGGTTTTTTTTCCCCGTGTATTTTTGCAACTGGATCATTTAAATATTTTTGACACTCTGAAACTTGAAAATTTAACATATGTTGTATTGTTGTCCTTGGTATCTTTGCATTTTGTTTTGAGTCAACTAAAGTTATGTTGTGTGGTTTTTATTCAATCACTGTAAGACTTCTTTAATGTCTTAAATTAACTCAGTTAAGACTATCATAAATATTATTGGGTCTACAGCTAAAAAATAGGTGTTGTATTCTAACTAGTTAAGAAGCCTTTTTGTATTGACCACCAGTGTTTTTACAGAGCCATCTATATCTGGACAAACTAAACAAATTAAATATGTAATGTCAATGTCAAAAGATTTATTGTAGCACAAGAGTACCAACCAGCTCTGTGCTTGAGGGTCCCAGCTCTTTTTCTGCTATTATTTTCCCATTCATAGAGTTGGACCCACAGTGTGCATACACACCACGCCTGCCATAGAGGTAAAATGTGCTTTATAGGTTGCTGAAATACAAATATGCACTATATGCCCACTTTGTTCTTCAATAACTGTATGCTGATAAAGACCAAGTCATGTGCAGTGCAGCGTTTTGAAAAGGTGATACGCCCCAAAACTAAACACTTGAGTTTTGTCATCACAAGGTGAATGCACCTGCCCAAATGGCTATTGTTTGCCATGTCATATCAGCACAGAAACTGGGCTCTGGTGCAAGAGTGATGTCAGACTGGGTATAAGAGTTCTGTTGCCATGCATTTGCCCTCGTTTGTGGATTAAACCCCGGACTGTCTACACCGCAAGACCACCTATTCAGGGACCGTACACAAACCTCTGGAGGAGAGACTAGGTGAGATATGTAGCAATGTTTCTTCCAAAGCCGAGGTTATCTCATTCTTCTTCATGGAAGAGTCTTATTGTTTTTAATTTAAATTAATTGCACTGAACTGATTTTGCTCATTTAATGCCTCCCTCTCTGGTGCAATAAATGAAATAAGCTTAAATTGGTTCAGGTTGGAATTAAAACCTGGAAAAGCTTTCACAGCACAGATCTGAACAGGGTATTTGTTTGGGGGAAACATTGCTGCAAAAAGGGCTAGTAAATGTTACCAGATATGAAAGTCTGGTATCTTTAATTTTTAATAATACTGTGATTTAGTATAATATGATCTGCGTTCCTTTGTTTCTACTCAAAGGGATGGCGTTCCAATCAAATGTGATCAACTCTCAGCCTCAGGTCTCCATCACACAGTACACTGTGTCGTCCGGATTAACAGATTGGGGTTCGAATGTGTGCGACTGCTGTGAAGACTGTGGCATCTGTGAGTGTTAACACCTGTTTGTGGAAGCAGGCAGCAATGAACCAACACTGTGAAATGAATTCCAATGTGACAAGGTGCCTTTCGCCTGCAGGTCTTTGTGCAACGTTCATCCCTTGTATCCTGGGCTGTAAGGTGGCTCAGGACAACGGGGACAGCTGCTGCTTGCCCTTCCTTCCAGGTGCCATGATTGCACTAAGGACAAGCATACGCAGCAGATACCACATCGAAGTAAGTGTGTTAAAACTGTCTAAACACACATTAGACCACACAAACAATGCCACAGCTCATTCCATACTTAAAAGATTATGCTATTTTGTAGTTACTGGGAATCTGGTCAGTAAAGAAGATATCATTCATCTCGATACTTCTTTTTTTTTTTTGCATGAGATCACTGATGTTTGTCACCAGTTAACTGTTCTATGTGCTTCTCGTCAGGGCTCGGTGTGTGACGACTGGGTAATCATGGCCTGCCTGCCGCTGTGTGGACTGTGTCAGATGGCACGGGAGCAGAAAAGGAGAGGATAAAAGGATTGGATGTTGATTCTAACTTTTAAAAATTACAAAAAAAAATTACAAAGAAAGAAAAATGTGGAAAATTCCAAGGATGACTTGTTACAGGTTAAAAGTTCAGATGGCTGAAAATGTAAAAATCTATATTTGATCAGGTCAAAACTCTTACACTGAACACTGACTAACTGTTAGGAAATTGTCTTTATGTAACAGACCAGTGAAGATGAAGGGAATGAAGGACAATGAGATGTCCCTTACAGTAAATCAGCAAGTTTATAGTGGTGAATTTACACACATTTGTTTTGGAATGAAATTATACCTGAACACAGCTTTTCTTGCATACAATGTTATTCAAATAATGTATATCATGTACTCATCTAATATCCTATTAAATAATTAATTTATGTATGTTTAATAAATTAATGTATATTCATGTAGTAAGGAGAATTTCAATAAAAAACACTTTGGATTATGTCGTGTCTGAAAGGAAAAGAATGGGTGGCACCCGAGTTCCTCTTTCTGATTTAGTGTGTATTCAAGATGTCCACGTTGCAAGCAGCTCTGTGAAGAGGCAAAGTGAGGTGAACTACAATCACTTGAACAGGTGAGGCTGTCATTGTAAAATAATGTTATTAGTTTTAACTTTAAATATAGTTACATAGTTGACAACAACGGGGCAATATTTTTTTTTGATGAGTGTGAAAGATTGTCAAAGATTGTGTGTGAGATTATACGAGGGAGACTTCTCACTGTAGTATCACTGTTTCCGTTTCTGGGACAACAGCCAGTTTAAGACTAAAAACACCTTCTTTAAATAGTATGTAAATGTATGTATAAATGTAGGACACATAATAGGAGGATGTTTATACCGTCAAATGTGCTAAGATTATTGAGTAATGCTGCTGTTACTCATACAACGATTGACAAAATGGCGCAATAATTTAAATGTCTGTAGTCCAATCCTTTAGCAGTATTATTCAGCTCAAATGATTTGCTTTTTAGCCAACAAAGTCGAGGATCTTGAATATAACAAAGTAAAAGACATATCAGGTTGTGGAGAAGAGAACACGAGCGCAGAGTGAAAAGGGATATGAGAACATCTTAAAAGAGGAACGCAGTTATCCTTGTATAAGGTTCAAATTTCTCCATTCTTCCACAAATGGGGATTATTGGGATCTGTGATATGAGACTATTACAGGAACCTGGTGGAATTGGAGTTTTGGGTTGGGTCCTATTTTGTACCACGTGTACATACAGTATATTACTCCAGACAACGACGTGCGATAACTCAAAGTACATATTTAATATACAGGAGACATAAAGGTAAGATGTCTTGCAGGAAGGCGGGCTTCACACACACTGAAATGTGCTTCTAATCTCTATCTGCAAATGGACCAATCACAAGCAAGCAATTGTTCAGCATCAAATAGGGTTTTTGGTTTGTGTTAAAATAATGATGTAACGGAACAACATTCACCTTTGGTTTCACACGGGACACAAAGAGGAGTCCCCTAGGTGAAAGTCCTGTGTTTGTCTATGAGCGGGCCACCACACCTTCCACACACTTTTTATGTACTTTCTCGTTCTTTATATTCATTGTTATACCACGTTAATTTGAATAATGGCCGCTTGATATACTACGTCACTTGTTTCCTTGTGACAGGACTGTAGGGTGAAGCCTGGTGGGTGCTGGGCAGAATTGAGCGTCGAGCGTTAGATTGATGAATTCAGTCTCCGGTGTGCCATGCTTTGATAATGCGGATATCAACCTGTGAATCACAGCATTGGCTTTCGTGCTGTGTAGCTTGTCAAACTTGAAAAACCTCATTCTTCCTCATGTTCTCATTGTTCCATGTGAGCTGATCAGTGGTGGCAGAAATAAAATTGTCACAGGCTCTCTGTTTGCACCATTCTATGTGACCTGCATAACTTTGGGACAATATCTATCTACTGTTTCTATGCTGCTGTAATCCTGTAAATTTCCCCGTTGAGGGACAAATAAAGGATTATCTTATTTTATGCAGTGAGGTAGGGATGATTATTTTCTCACTCTCGAATATGGTGTCATTTATCTGTGAAAGTTAATTTTGATGGTTCCAGTGTACTGGTTTGATCCTAGGGCACATTCTCCGGCATTGTCTTTCTCGGTAGCATTTCCCTTTCCGTCTCTGCTATGGTGTATAGTGAAATTCACTGTTAATGCCCACTTCTTTTATTTCTTCTTCTTTTATTTATTTATTGTTTTTCTTGTGAATTTCCACCTGTAGCAGGTTGGAAATTATTTCTGAAGAAATCTAGTTGTAGACCCTGCCAGATCCCCAGTCTTTGCAAAATCTTTGACCTTAATCTTTGTTATTTATGACACGTTGTCTTTAGATATGAAAGGGTGTCAGCCTTACAAAGTCTTCTAGTATATGCTAGGCATTAGTGTCACTGACCAGGTAAGCTGCTATGTACTCTATATACCTGTGTCCATTCCTTCTCTGAGGCTGTTGTTCTGGCATATTTGACTTCACTGTCTGTTGCTAAGATGTGTTTACTTGTAGCCTAAGCTCTTTGCTTGGGTCAAAATATGTTAGGACTAGACCTGGCTCCTGTGATAAGCTCTTTATATTTCTGCTTTGTCACAAATACATTTCTTTGTATTGTTGAGTATTAGAACCTATATAAATAAGTACATAAAGTAGGTTTCAAATTTTGTTGCACAACGACCGACTAGTTCAGTGACAAACCCGTTCAGCGACAGACTCGTTAAGTGACGCACTGTTGAGTGAGTTATTAATAGCGATGAGTCTATTAAACAGCAGAGAGAGACAGCAGGGCTAAAGGCATATTTTCACATCTAACTGTGAATAAAGGGATTATTTAGACCAAACCAGAATTGGTGTTGTGGAAAAGTGGAAAGACAAGGCCAACAAAGATGGATGTTCATTTTATGTGTTACAATCGCCGAGGTAAAATTGCTGTATTTTTCCAATGGAATCTGGCGGCTTTAAGGAGAGCTTATTAACTGTATGTTTTGTACATTTATAAATTATAATAATTGTGAAATCTGTTTATTTTATTTTATAGGCCTACATGTTTTGAATCTGTGTTCAATATTTGTACAATTTGAATTTAATACTCCAGGCAATGTGCTATAGCTCAAATAATTTATTTAATATACCAGTGACACACAGGTTGACTGTCTTGCAAGATGGGAAAACCACACACACACACACACACACACACACACACACACACACACACACACACACACACACACACACACACACACACACACACACACACACACACACACACACACACACACACACACACACACACACACACACACACACACACACACACACACACACACACACACTCTATCTGCATATCGACCAATTACAATTTGGCATTGTTAATCATCCAAAAAGGATATTTGTTATTATTTCATAGTCCTAACATTGCTGATAAACAAGTCTTGCCAACATATTCTCTGTGAATATTACAACATGTACAGTATGAACTGCAATTTAAACCTAAGGATTGTGGTAGCAGCTCTGTATTAGGATCGGTCTGCTGAGAAAGTAAGAAACGTGGTTTGAAAATGCAAGTGACCCAACATGACTAGTGATATAAATCCTGCTCTCTTTCCTCAGATTCCTGCACCCGTTCAGTTGATGAGCGAGAGGACTTCTTCACAGACATTTGCCACATAATATATCCAACAAAGAAACCGATGAAAGTAACTCAAAGGATTGTTTCTCTGATCTGAAACCAGAAAAAAATGGGTAGTCTAATTTATCAGCTGCTGTCAGTAACAGTCGTCCTTTGTGCTGTTCAACTCATCAGTGGGTACAGCTTCAAGAACTGCATCGAAGACGCATACTCAAATCGACAAAGTTTCAACTGCATCCATCGCAAGGAAAATGAAATGCGGGCTTTTATCAAAGACCTGCCGCAAACTGCTATCAATCTCACCATCACCAATAATCCCATACGGATCATTCCCAACGAGAGCTTTGTTCCTCTACCAAACCTCCAATACCTCAGAATTGATCACAATGAGTTGAATATCATCTATGAAAATGCTTTCAAAGACTTGCATGGACTTAAGTCTCTCAATTTGTCCTTTAACAACATATCAGAGCTCAACCCTGCCGTTTTTAAGGACCTGCACAACCTCACCTTTCTCTCGCTGACCAACAATACATTAAAGGAGCTCCCCAAGGGCATTTTCTCCACTCTTCTCCATCTAACCACTTTAATCATGAGACAAAACTTTCTGACAGATTTTTCAAGGATTGCCGAGTCTGTGTCACATCTAACAAATCTGACGACACTAGATCTTTGTTTTAACAACTTGACCAATCTAAACCATTCAATTGTGTCACTACCCAAATCCCTCACTACATTGTATATATGTAGAAATAATCTGCTTACATTAGGATGTAGGCCCTCGTTTCTCGGGTTCATCCAGTTGCTGGATTTGTCATACAATCGTTATCTCGGTACATCGGCTTTTCAGGGACTCGATCTGAAGCATATAAACTATCTGCGTTTGCGTTCAACAAATGTCACGGTAGTGGAGTTTTTAAACATCAGCAATGTCAATGCAAGTCACGTTGATTTCTCTGGCACAGGTCTAAACAATGATGACCTGCTCATGGAGCTCTGCAGATATTTAAAGAGAAGCATGAGAAACATTACAAAATTAGGCCTGGGTAGTAATGGGATTAAGAATCTAACAAATAACACACTGTACTATTGTCCTAAGATCATAGGGACTTTGGATCTATCCCGCAACAACCTGAAAACCACAAGTTGTCTGAAGTTCCTCGATAAACAGACACTTATAAAGAGTATCAATGTAGAGCATAACCATCTCACCTCAATCCAATCCTGTAAAACACAAAATATGACTGATTTAAAAAATCTGGAGGAGCTGAGCTATCGTTACAACCGCATCCTCTCAGTCGGCCCTAATGCTTTCTATCATACACCAAATGTCAAGACGCTAAAGCTCAACATAAACACCATTGCTTTCCTTCATCGTACCGCTCTCAAAGGGCTAAAAAAGCTTGAGACACTGCGTTTGGACAATAACCTCTTAACTGATTTGTTCAATTCCACCTTTAAAGATAATTCCAACCTAAAAATCCTGAACCTCCGCAACAATCGCATTTCTGTCATTTTTAACGGGACCTTTCGCAGTCTCGGGAATTTGACTACGCTGGACCTAGGAGGTAATAAGATCACCTATTTTCAGCCATCTGGCCTTGATGGACTAAAAAGTCTGTCCAAATTCTATCTAGATGGGAACAACCTCAAACAGATTGACAGTTCCCTCTATCATGTGTTTCAAGACACGTTAACAGTGCTGGATTTGCAAAATAACCAGATTCACTTCCTCAATAAAGAGATAATGTCACCCTTTGTGAATCTCAGCAAACTCAGTGATCTGAAACTGGACAGGCAGCAGCCGCATGGCCTCACTGTTTTACCCCACAATTTTTTCCGTGGCCTTCACTCACTGAAATCTCTGTATCTCACCAACAATAACATCAATTATCTTCCCCCTGACGCCTTTGACGATCTCACAGGCTTACACTTCCTCACATTAGATAACTGCTGTGTCGGGGTGACGCTACTACAAACAGGAGTCTTTAAAAATCTGAGAAATCTGACCAAATTGATTTTAGAAAATATGGGCATTCAGAACTTCTCAAAGGAGGTTTTTGAGAATCTCACACAGTTACGTACTCTGCAGCTCAACCGTAACGTTATGCAGAGCATTCATGTTGATGCACTAGAAAGTTTACCAAAGCTTCACTACCTTGACATACGCAATACTCCTTTAAGATGCACCTGCAAGAACAGAGTACTACAAAACTGGACGGTGCAAAACCCACATGTCCAGGTGGTCTATCTCTACAGTCTGGTGTGCCCACACGATACAAAACTCAAGTTCTACAACTTTGACACCAAAGTTTGTTACATAGATCTGGGAGAATACCTATTCTCAAGCACACTAGTTGTGATCTTTCTGTTCACAATAACTCCGTTACTTTATGTCAAACTCTACTGGAAAATGAAGTACGGCTTCTATGTGTTCCGTTCCTGGTTTAGTGAGCAGTGGCGCATACTCAGAGAAAAGGAGGAAAATTGCAAATATGATGCATTTATTTCCTACAATTCCTCCGATGAACAGTGGGTCATGGAGCAGTTAATGCCCAACCTTGAGGGGAATGGGTCGTCTTTTAAACTTTGCCTACATCACAGGGACTTTGAGCTGGGCCGCGACATTGTGGACAACATCGTCTCTGCTGTATACAGCAGCCGCAAAACTATTTGTGTGGTGAGCAGGAACTTCCTAAGAAGTGAGTGGTGTTCTCTGGAAATCCAACTGGCCAGCTACCGACTCTTTGATGAGCATCGGGACGTTCTACTGCTCGTGTTTCTGGAGGAAATCTCTGAGAGGCAGGTGTCGTCCTATCACCGCATGAGGAAAGTCATGTTAAAAAAGACTTATCTGCAGTGGCCTGGCTCAGACTGCACTAACCCAGCAGAGGCCCAAGAGCTGTTTTGGAATAAGCTACGTAGGGCAATGAGAAGCGGGAGCAGACTGGAGACTGAAGAAAATGACATTGACGGTTGTAAAGAAAAAGAAACTGGAAATGTAGAGACTCACACATCAGATGAAAACTATTACTTGCTACCTTGAAAAGATTTGCCAATTACATTTTTGGTTGTCAAGAGGAACCTCTCATTATGTTAAATGAATAATCATATTTTCTGCTTCTGGAAGAAGGTAATTTAATGTAGTGAAAATGTGTTGCATTGTAGGAAAAATAATTTATACAAACATGAATCAGAAATGTCATTTTAATATCTTGTGCTTGTTTAATTATACATTTAGCATGGTTTGATTTTGCATGTCTTATATATTATTGCACAAATTTACAATGGTACAAATAACTTCCCATCATAACACCTGTTTTAAAGAAGATATGTGTAATGTTCTGCATATTAAAAAAATGTTCCAAGATGCAAACAATACATAATCATTGGTTTCTAAATCTCAGCTGCACATAGGACCAAAGAAAAATAGCTTACTCTTAAGATGTCAGCTATTACTATTACATTTAATAATGTGTTTTTAGTAAAATATATGCACACAATATTTAATTTCGCTGACTGTGAACAAAAAAAAATATTGATGTTGATATTAGCCAAAGAAACATTCACAAGCACGTCTCTATGCAGAGCTTCACCACACATTAGTACAGCCTCATAGGAGGGAAGGACCAGTGTTCAGGGCTCGGGAAAGAAGAAAGGGGAGCTGCCGGGTCTCTTTCAAGGGTGTGAGATGGTGGGTAATGTATCATGTCAGCGTGGTGGGACCTGAGGGGAGGGCAAGTTGAAGGATGACTGAATTGGCTCAAAGGTTGGAAGCTCTGCAGAGGATTGTGAATGTGAGCAGAGAAGGAGGGTGCAAAAGAGTATGTGTCAGTTTCAAATGGGTCTTTCTCCCGGGGAAAGTGCATTGGATCTGCTGAACATCTATCTGGCAGCTGTGTTTGATAAGGAAAGAAAGGCTGGAAGTTGCCGCTACTGTATTGAGACCCACTGCTCCTCTCTGGAACTGCTCTTTTGTGGTTAATAAAGCTGTTTTCAAAGGAATCAAACATAACAGCCTTGTTGTTCTTTGGCTTGCTGAAACTGTCTTCCCAGTGTTGAGATACTGAGGCGTTTTCTCCCCAGCATATGGTGGGAGAGAACAAATGATATCTGGTTGTACCTCCAGAGGGCTCAAAGTCCATGCAGAACTGAGGAGGGTAAGTAGGTCTGAGGAGATCATCCAAAAGGCTGACAGAGGTTTCCACAGGGCTTGTCAACCATTCAGCAGTCTTAACATGAAAACCAGAAAACATTTTATTTCCAGAGTTATGGCTTCTACATTATCTATGGTTTAGTAAAGAAAGGATAAAAGCTGGACCATATGTGAAATGAACTAAACTAAGAAAGTAACAGGGTCAATTTAAGATCTTACCTGCTCCAGGTGTTGGTGTGGTTGTGGCCTGGACTTCCAGTTAAAAGGTCTACTGCCAACCATTTTGAAAGATGTGGTTTTCTGGGTGTCAAAACATGGCTGACTCGCAGCATCCGCTTGAAATGCTGTTGCACCTAAAAAGGAGGAGACGCAAATTAAAAACTGTCCACAAACTATAATGTTTACAGCGCTTGCTAATTCATTTTTAAAACAAGAAATTGACATTGACAATGTGACTTAAGATTGATGTGAATACAGGCTGTTGGTGTATTCAAGGATAGGTTCATAGTTCATAATAATAAACTCTGTCTTAAAACAATAGTCAGGGTGCTCATAAGAACATTGAAACAGGTTTTCCCTATCCTTCAAGTTTATACCATCTATAATGAGCTCTCATCTTAATGTGCTTTCAATGAAGGTGATAGGGGACCAAATCCACAGTCCTTGTTCTGAGTTTGACAAAACAAGTATGAATATTCCATAGTGAATATATATTTTCCCTCGCTTTGTTTCTAGTCCTCCACTGAGCTGAACAAGAAACAGTGTCCATGGACACATGAAAAGGGAATTTAGTACTAAAAAGACAGAAACTGTAAAAGATTCAGAGCATGCAGGACGTGCAATAGACTCCTGCTAACGCAAATAATTAACAGTTGGCGTTGATACATTTGTGATATTGGGCTTATAACTAAAATTGACTTGACATGCAAAGAAACATAGTAATGCTTCAACAAAGGCAAAGAGGAAAAAGGGGCGAAAGCTAGTGAACACAGATGGAAACAATGAATGGTTTAAATTCTGCTTTGCAAATGTTTTATACAGAAATAAATGCATTTGTCAGGCCTCAAGGATACAAGCAATGTGATTTGGTAAATAACACTATATGTAAACATAACTTTTGTTTACAGGAAAACGCCACAGGGCAGCTTTAAGATAACTATCACTGTATAATAAAGACTATTATTATTGTTGAGATAAGGTTGTTATTGATACCAACACTAAAGAAGTCAAAAACAAAAATGTTTAAACATGTGAATCAATAACATCGGTAAAATGTGTTATTATTATTATTACTTATTCTCGATGAGAACATAACCACCATATCATAGTATTTCAGTGCCTACCTTGAGGTAAGAGCTCTTCCATCATAGTTGGCACCTGATTCTGAACTTTCTCTGTTGGATCAACACCAAAGCTGAGGCCTCGCTGCATCTCAAGGAGGTTCTCCTGAAGCCGGGGTCCATGCCTCTCCCGTAGAGCTTTCAACAGCACCTCCCTGCTCTCTGCCACCAGGTTTCTTCTCTTCAGAAGTGGGAACAGCAGGCAGTCACACAAACTTGCTGCCACTGCACTAACAGACTTGGATGCACAGCGGGCATCTTGTCTTCTGTGCTCTGTGTCAAAGCTGTCAGCAGTGTGTGAGCTGGAGAGCTGAACTGGGCTTGGGCTCAGAATATGAGCTTGTGTTTGGTGGACTGGAGACTCCTGGTTCTTTGGGGTGTGCTCCACAGGAGAAATCGTGTGTACCTTTGCCTTCCTGTTTAATGTCTTCACATTTTCTTTGACAACAGTGGGAGTCAGCAGTGACTCTCTACCCTTTTCAGACATGAGGGGGTTTGTCTTCCTGCTCTTGGTTATCACTACATCGAAGGAGCTCTGTTTAGATGAGGAGATGCTTTTAAAACTTTCAGATGAATGATCAAGCTGTTGCTGCGGTCTCTGCCCCGATGTAATATCTAGTCCCTGACTGAATTTCTCCTCTTTCTTTCGGCAATCATCGTGGGCAGATTTCTTTTCAAATGGCAGAACCTCATTAGTACCAGCACCCAATAAATCATTGGTGAAGAACGGAGAAGGCATGTGAGATGTTGAAGATGGATGTGAAGTAGAATTGTTATTTTCTTGTCCTTGCTGTTCACTTTTCCCCAGTTTCCTCTGCTCACTTAACAAGCGTTCTATGTCGATAGACTTCACCTCGTGGTTGAACAGGCCATGGTGTCCTATCAGGCGACTGTCCGTTATTATACTGGGCTCTTGTGAAGCAGAAATGACGTTTGGAAATGGTGCATTTCTCCTTGAAGCACAAGGACAGCTACTATGACAGCAGTTCTGAAAATACGCCATGTCTTTACTCCTTTGGGGACGGCAGTGATGATGGTTATGTGCTTTGGACTTTGAGGCTTCTTTCCCACCAGCTCTCATGTGACTCCTCTCCTTGCGGCTCCTCAGTCGTTTCATTTTGTTCTGCCCATCTGTTTTACTATAAAGGTTTAAACACTTGCAGTCCGTAGTTAATCTGTTCCTTGAGCAAAGTCTTTTATCTGTTGTTTGTGACTGCTTGTTGAAAACATTTAAGATCTTTTCTTTGTCTGATACAGCCCTGGCACACTCGTGGCTCATGCTGCACCAGATTCTGCAAGAAGAAACCTGCAATTAGAAAAGTTTAGGTCTGCAGGAAACAGAGAACAAAAACAGCTAGGCAACTTATAAGGGCTGAATCCAAATGTTGAGCCTTGTTTGGACTGTGACATGTTGGATCATAGATACTGAAAGTCAAATGCAGAATTCACATCTCCACAAAATATTTAAATTGGCTCACAAAACTTTAAACACATAACCATGGAAGGTCTGTAACCAAGAAGCAATTATTTCCATCATATAATCCATGTGTACCATATAAAATGGCCTTAACTAAATTAATATTCATACTGTCACAAAAACAACAGATATTCAAAAAAAGAAACATTGTTCATTTTCACCAAAGGCCAATAAAACATGTCTTCTCACTCACAACAAGCCAGTCACTGTATCCTATCTGTTAACTATGCTAAGCTAGTGATGTGGTTAGCAGACAGGTGATGATGACGTCACTCACCAGGTGCACTTTTACCTGAGGCTCACGTGTATGACTTCAAGGTATTTAAGCTTTAGCTGATAAGAAACACATACTAACCTTAACTTTGGGCACGTGTCATACGAGACAAACAGTGAAACATTTTTAAACAAACCTAAAATGGTGAATGAACAGCACTGCTTACCGTCAGTGCGTTTTCTGCCCCCACATGTAAATCTGTCGTTGCTCAGCAACATGTCGTAGTGGATGCGCGTTCTTTGCGCAGCAACAACTCCCGCGAACACTCCCGAGCTGGACGAGTCCACTTTCACAGACGAGTAGGTAGAACTGTCTCATCTTCTATATTTATCTTCGATTGAACAATGTTTTGTTTGTCATTTTTTTAATAAGGTGTGTTCTTTCATTCAACGTACTGCATATATTGCTAATAAAATATGGAACAATTTTAAAATACACGTAAAAATATTTGTTGTTGCCCACGGACAATAATGGTACAGTCGACTATAGTGAAAATGTACTTCCTGAAACTGAATTGGGAGATGACGATTTTTTGATTTCATGGTAACCAATGTTCATTAATATCTGTAAATGTAGCTGCTCTATAAAGCTCGTTCCTTTCCCTTTCGCATAATACAAAATAATTTGACGTTAATAACAATCTGCGTTGCTTGTGTGAGCGGTATCTCTGTTAGATCAGCTCCATCTAGGTTGTGTTTCAGCAGGCAGGCTAGCTGCTGGAGCTAATTCTACCAAACCTTGGCTTTAGCTCGCAGTTCTAGCTGTAGTCTGTGGATTATCGGCTTGTTTGCGTTGTTAAATAGCATCAACAACCCTACGTGATTGCTTTCCCCACACAGATAGAGCCAAGTCATGAGTGCAGAAGACCCAAACCCAGCCGCCACACCCACTCCCTGTGAAGACACCCAGGGAGATGGACGATGGATGTCTCTGGTGTGTTAAATACTATTACTATGACTTGTTCTATTACTTCCCTCTGTGTTTTACATAGCTACAGCATAACAGCCATGAAGTTGCAAGTTTATCCCAGTCTGCATTGTTGCTAATGTGTGAATAAAACAAAACGGATAAATTATTCATTGGTAGACAGTTGGTGAGAACAGTATTGTAATTGTAAATAAGCAGTTTTTTTTTAGTTTTTCATTAGATTGGCATGGCACTGATATGAGATCCACTGATAAATTTGTCAAGCTAATTATACTTAAATCACAGCATATACAAGAGGCAATTTTGTGTGTCTGAATTTCTCATGCGGGAGTTGATTGCTATAACTGTATATTTGTCTTTTTCCTTTTTCTCTTTGTAGCACAACCGCTTCGTGTCCGACAGCAAAGACAAAGAACCTGATGTCTTGTTTGTTGGAGACTCTCTTGTACAGCTCATGCACCAGTTTGGGGTAAAACATAAATCACACATGAACTGTATCTGGTTCTGTATACAGAGTTTAATAGTGTGTCTTGTTCTCATCATCATCATCATCAATGTACGCTTTCAAATAGTGTGAACTTCGGTTTTAACACGTGGACTCTTTGTTGTGGTTTGTCTGCAGATATGGCGGCAGCTGTTCTCCCCTCTCCATGCCCTCAATTTTGGGATCGGTGGTGATGCAACACAACATGTGCTGTGGAGACTGAGCAACGGCGAGCTGGATAACATCAGCCCAAAGGTGCATATCCTTGCCAAATAAAGAGAACATGATTGGGCTTGTTTATCCGTACAATAGACTCATTGTGCTTATATGTGTGATAAAATCCAAATTCCAAGTGAAATGACCCTAAAATATCAATGACATGTCCTCAGTCATGCAATCCCTTTCTTTTTGTTTTTATAGGTTGTGGTGCTGTGGGTAGGAACTAACAATCATGGTCAGACTGCTGAACAGATCTGTGAAGGCATCATGGCTATTGTCCAAGTCATCAAGAACAAGCTCCCACACGCCCGGACACTTGTGCTTGTAGGTCTTTTGGGGGATTCATTCCTTAAAGGAAGTGTTATCTACTCACCTGCGTGTGCGTTAAGAAATGACAAATGACGTTCATACAACCATTAGAGTGCACAGAGATGCCATCCCTATTAGTTCCATCTCAGCTTTGTGAGATTAGGTAAACAATAGACAAATGGACTGTGTGTCAACTGTTTGGAGATATGCAACATTTTACATTGTATTTAAAAAGCTGAAAGGGAGCTACCTGGGAACTTTCTGTATCTTTGGTGGGGCTACAAACGTCATAGGCGATTCAACTGTCCTGGGTGGGAAAGTAATGTCTGATTTAGTCTAATTGTAATTTTATATTTACATTGATGTATGAATTACTTATAATATTACTAAAAATGCTAATAGTTGCTCTTTCTTTTAAATAATAACACCCATACATCTGTTTTCCAGGGTATATTGCCCAGAGGTAAATCGCCAAATCCTCTGCGGGAGCGAAATGCCAAGGTGAACATGCTGGTCCAGGAGGCTGTATCGTCACTCCCCCACGCCTCTTTCTTCAACGTGGACCCAGGCTTCGTCCATTCCAATGGTAGCATCTCCCATCAGGACATGTACGATTACCTTCACCTGACCCCTCAGGGCTACCAGGTTGTGTGCGAACCCCTGCACGCCCATCTCAAGTCCATGCTAGAAAAGCCTGCAGAGAACTGAGCAACAAGGGCTCAAAATCACACTACCACAGTGGTCCTCATCCCTGTCCACAGAGAACATCACAATCAGCCTATAAACACCTTGTATGATGGATCAAATCAATCACTTGGGGCTAAGAGCTGCAAAAAGTATTTGTGTTAGTCCTCTTCATGGCCAGGGTTGATGACCACTGTTACAGATAATGGGACCATAAAGCTTATTTTTGTGTTTATGATGCAGTCAGAAATTAAATTAAATGTGCTGTGCTATTTAGAGACAAAGTCTTGCCTCAATTCCCGGTTATCATCTGTTCCACTAGCTTTGGGTTTTCAAAGTGTTTTTCCAATGAAGGGTTATTCCAGTCTTCTGCTGATGAATATGAGAAGGGGAACTCCCTGGCTGTCACCCTTTGGGCTCAGACGCAGACAGTGAAATGTCAACTGAAGGGATGACACTGGATGTGAACAGTTATACAGCTTCCGTAGGTCAAAATTCAAGTTGCTGCTCATGATTAAAAACTGTATTTATATCTCATTTGACTATAAAAGCCCAATTTACCTCAAAATATAGACATATATCTGCTTTTCAAGAGAAAAAACTTCCATGACAAAGAACATTGTCTGCCTGAGGTTACTGGAACAGGAACTAGTTGGAAAAGGTTGTGAGGCTTTGACTCTTTAGGTGCCAGGATATGTCTGGCAAAAAAATATGAGATACAAGAACTGCCCTTACCAGGAAATTGCTGTCATTCGTCATTTTGGTTTCACTAAGTTACATTTATTTGAAAATAGCTTTATTTACTCTTGTGATGTCTGGTGTTTTTTGTATATGTTAAATTGTATGACCAAATGTTTTTGATTGACCATTGCTGTTTACTTGCCTTTTATCATGTCACATGTCTCATTATTGTCCTTGTACCTTTTGCTTCACGTATAATAACAGCAACAGATTTTGACGCGAGAGGCTTTGTTGCAAACATAGATGTATTTGAGTAGCTTGTGAAGTTGTATAGATATATCTAACGTTGCTTGTGCTTCAAGTTTAATCTCATCTGCAACGTAATGGCCAATCAGACCATTTCAAAAGGCTTGACTTCACACTAAAATGCTTCTGAGCCTCTTATAGAAGGAATGTGCTACAAACTTGAATTATGCTTCGGGATGGCTGATTGTGTAAGAGATGGAAGAATGCATTAAATATGAAAAAAGTGTTTTTAGTGTCCCTTGATTGATTAATCATACTTTTGCTGATACTTAGAAAGATAAATTGATGCATTTTCACTGATGCGGTGCTACATTTTTATGCCTCAAGACTGAACCCAGAGGTTCATTATGAGTGCAAACACATAGATTACGTTTATAAGTGATGTATTTATTTTGGTTGACTGCTCCCGGTCAAGTCGCAGACATGCTTTCTGAAACTTTAGGAGGGTGAACAAGTCTCGCTCTGCCCATAACCTGAATCCAACAGTCATTACACATAATACAATACCTTATACTTACAATTCTGGCAGTCGTCTAGGAAGCATGATCCTAAATGTGATAACTGACGATTTGGACACATAATTTTGATTGATTTTTGGCCAATCTGTATAGCATGAAAAACTTTGGCCAGGAATTTATAATTCACAATACGTGCTGCACACCAACCAAGCAAGAGGAGCTTAAATAAAATGTTGAAATCTCAGTTTCCTCACGTTGAGTGTAACAGATGCATACTGAAGACAAAATTCAATCTCAGCTGTGTCTCAATGTGAAAAGGTAGGAACACACCTAAATACTCAAAGTAAGATCCCATAAAACAAGACCCTGTAGGAAAAGTCTCACTTAAGACTTAAAACATGGGCACATCTGGCATCCAAATGTTCTTTCAGCGCAGGTCAGGTTCATGTGGGTCCTTCACTTTCTCACATCAATGTTCCATTACTTAAAACCACAATCACTTTGGCAGAGGTTTACATTTCCTATTATTCACAGTCACCCACTGTGAAAGGTGCTGGTTGGGCAGGCTTCATGCTTCATATACCTGGCAGTCGATGAATGTGACACGGCTATAATTTCAGACATCAACACCACCCTTTATAAAGAGCCACAACAACAACAAAAACCATTTCATTCCCTCACTGGGGCTGAAGTTAGTGCACATGCAAGACTTCTTTACCTGGACTCACTGTATTGGACTGGCTTAACTACAACATGGGATCAACGATGTTTTTGCTGATGGTTCTTGTACTGCTTGCATTCACCGATCACAGCCAAGGTATTGTATACTTTATCAGAATGAGACAATGTTCTGAGTTAGAAAAGTACAAAATCACATCTTGTGCGTTTGATTTGTTTTCTTCATTTTCTTAAAGGTGTTCCGGAGAAACATACAGAATCATTGGCTGTCAGCAAATTCACAGATGGTTTGTGAGATTAATGTTTAAAACACATTTTCCACAAGAGTGGTTCATTATTTATGTAATTCAATCAAATTATTATGATTAAGTTTGATATCAATTGTGTCATAGCCTCTGCTGTTGGAGAACCACTGACCACTGCATATCCAGTCAACATCCCAAGAAAGCGCATCAGAGTGTGTCACAGCGAAGGTATAACATGAACAAAAACACATCTATTATAGCATTACATATATTCAAAGGCTCTGATCAGATCCTATGATTATATGTATCGAGTATCAATGGAGTGCATTAATCCTAACCTTGTGTATTTGGGTCACCGTAGGAAAGGGAAGAGAGTTGGTGAATAAACGCTGTGTTTGTCAGCCATCTGGCAGGTGCACTGCCAAGCATGCAAAATGTAAGTTACATATATCATTTTGGAAATTCATAAATAAACAAAGTTTAAAGTGAGATCAGTCTTGCATTCAGTATGTTCCCCTGGCTTAAACTGAAAGGTGATTATAAATATAAATACTCTAAAAGGGACGTTTTTTAATGTTTTGGACGGTGAACAAACATTTTTTTTTTCCTCATCCTATTGTTTCGTCTGTGTGGATTTATTAAAACCAACAGGGAAAACATGTTGCCAGAAGAAAAAAAACGTAAGACAATGGATGAAAGAAGAGAAGAAGGGCAGTAAGACCAGGAAGTTTGGTCCCAGTGTGCCTATATGAACAACATTAGAAGAACCTCATAACACACATATTATTACACTGTATATGGTGATGTTAATCCGATGTATACTATCATACACATTTCTTTCTTTGTTGTTTTGTTTTTTATACAGGAAAATTGTTCATGACAATGTTTCCTTGACAAAAGTTTGCATGAATGTAACTTTCTGAATCAGCACATGGACACTATATCCTCCAAAATAAAAAGTGCCCACAAAATGATTCTGTTGATTATTTATTGATTAAGAAATAAATACCAAGAATTAAAGAATGATAACATTTACTTACAGTTTTAATATTATTACACATAACAAAAAAAGCTGCTGGTGTTAGAGTGAAGAATTGCAGTTTGTACCAAAAGAGTACGCAGTTATTTTAGAGGAATACACCTTTTAAACTATGCAAATGTATATAATTATTTTTAATAAACAACGACCATCACAATAACACTAATAGAAATATTTTTACTTAATAACAATACAAACATTTTAAATAAAACCCCCAAAAAGGCAAAACAATAAGATGGTATGTTTATGAAAATAAATTTGACAAAAGGAAATATATATCAAACAACAAACTGAAACTTGAATTGAAGTCTGTCATTCTTTTGAATTTTTATTTGTCTTTTCAGCACAAACCCACAAGAACTGATAAAGTGGCATCTGATCATTGATTAAACAGTAAAAAATTGTAAGACTGTAGTGGGACTAAGATGCCTTTCAGTCTGAATGTATTTCTCAGGGCAGAGAACTCAGTTGAACAGCACAGAGACAGTCAAAGCAAACATACCCAACATTATCAAACCACCTTTGGATGAAGAGCGGAGGGCGGAGGCGTGAGCTAAGAGAGACAAAGGGACATTAAACATTACAAATCATTCACATGTTACATTTTATACAACAAGAGATATCATAAATTATATAGCATCTATTCTAATAGTGTTTTATCAGTAGTAATCACTTGCAAAATTATTTAGATGAATGTAATCATCTTTGTTTTTCAAATATTCCCGATTTGTAACTTTTCTAAGAAAATTCAAATACACAAAAATGTTTTGAAGATAAACAAAATATTGTATTTTGTTTCATTAAAAAAGTACCACACCAAATCAAACCCCAAAAAATGGCTGCTATTGTCGTCGGTACTGTGAATATTGTGCTATTTATTCTATGTGCTGTGATTTACTATGAAGTGTTTTAATCAACCTGGGAAGCTGAAGGTAAATTTTCACATTTATGGACAACAAAGAGGATTGTCAGCTCATAAAACATCACCAAATTACTTATGAAGAAAGGCTCACTCACCAGTGACAGTAAAGGCTTTGGTCTGGTACTTTGTGATATTGGTCACAGGGTTCGTCGCCTTACATGTGTATTTTCCCTCATTCTCTTTCGTCGCAAGGAAAGTGATGACAGAGCCCGTCTTTAGAGCCGCTGATGTCTTATTGTTTAAGAACCAGTAGAAGTTGCAATCTGGCCGAGAATCAGCAGAGCATGTCAGGGACACGAAGTGGTCAAGTTTTGCTGAATCTGGAACGGAGATATTGACACTCAGAGGGCCATCTGCAAACACAGAGAGAGAGAGAGAGAGAGAGAGAGAGAGAGAGAGAGAGATAGAGTGATAGAGTAAATATCCATTATTTTGCTTAATTACACCAGTTTGTGTAATGCAAACGTAAATATGTTTTTGTATCATCCACGTAGTCCCATGATCAACAAGGTGCTCATGTGTGAGTTAATATCATTGTTAGATAGTGTCAGTTATTTAGGAGGTGATGTTAGTTTATCAAACCTGATCATTAATCAAATGATGATATAAAATGATGCATTGTTTTTTTCCTTTACACTACTGTCAGGGATTTACATACTAATATATTTTTCATGCAACATATGTTTGATTTAACTGACTGAATGAGACGAATAAAAAACATCGATATATTTTTTCCAACACTCACAGTTCACCAGGAGCATATATTTGGGGCTTCCATGTGGACCAGCCTGATTGGTAGCCACACACTGATATGTCCCGTCATTGTGCAAGGTCACCGGAGTGAAATGTAGCGTGTTGTTTACAACGTGGTAGGACATGTGAGGGTCTGCGACAGAGTGGGTCATGTTGAGGTGCATGTTGTCCTTCATCCAGTAGATCGTGTCATAGGGCCCAGTGACGTCACAGGTGAGAGTGAAGTTTTCAGAGTTTATTGGAACTGTGTTGTTTCTGATCACAGACTCTATTGCCTCTGTGGACAGAGAAAAACAGCAGAAATCCATCAGGATTTGATCGATCGTACAGTGACACGACATGCATTGCAGGAGGCAAACCCACTGATATTCTTACCAATGACTGTGAGCATCTTGGATTTTGTGATGGTCTTTCCCGTCACATTATTGAAGGCCATGCAGGTGTATTCTCCACTCATGTTTAGTGACAAAACGTCAGTTGTAAAGATGGAAGAATTGACCATGTTGGAGCTATTGAACCACCAGCTGAACTGACTGGGAGGCATCGACATAGCAGAACAGTGGAAGACCGCGTAATGACCTTTCTTAGCAAAAGCTGGCCCATCAATCATTGGTGTCTCTGGTCCAACTGCAACAGCAAATGAGGGGTCAGGCTCTCATTATGCACTACAGAATATGAAAATGTAATTTACAGTGAAATAAATCCTTTGGATGTTACTCACAGTTCACAAAAAGCATGTACGCAGGGCTGGTCATGTTCCAAAGAGCATTAATGGCCATACACTGGTAGTGTCCAGTATCATTTTGTTTGAGTGGGTTGAAAGTGACTGTCCTGTTATCCATGTAGAAAACAGTTGTGTTGTCTTCATGCAGTGGCTCACCATTTTTCATCCAGTAAACATGCTCAGCAGGTCCAGTCACATTGCATGTTAGCTTATAAAAATGACCTTCTATGGCGGGATTCATCTGTGGTTCAACTTGCACAATCTCTATAAATTCTGAAAACAAAGCAAAAAATGAGAAGAGTTAAATGATTCTCTCCTGTACCACCTTTCAGAAACATTTTTACAGAAACATAAAAATGGCAATCCAAGTCTCACCAATGACAGTGAGCATTGTGTATGCAGTGCTGTTTTTGCCGGTGATGTTGTTGAAGGCCATGCAAGTGTACATCCCTCTCATGTCTTCGGTAAGAGGAGGTGTGACATAATCGGACGTATTGGCCACTAGAGAATCATTGAAGAACCATTTGTAGGAGCTGAGAGGGTTTGATGACAACGTAGCAGCTGAAGGTAGCATTGTCTCCTGTCTTTGCGACATTTGGTCCCATGATAGTTGGCATCTGTGGTCCATCTAAACACATGGATTAACACCTTGATTGAAAACATTCAAACAACTGAGAACTGTGCATGAACGGAGAAGACCACCTTTTGATAACCTGGTACCGACAATCTCATGTTTTGTTCATTTCAGTCTGTATTTTGTGAGAAATTTACTAGTTGTGGCCATAATTTTGAAAACTACAGTATTAAACTATTTGGGGTGGAATACTAAGAGGTTACATTGTTTTATATTACTACTTTTTGTGTATCTGCAATAGAGAGGGAGTAAGAGATTAAAATACTTACAGATTACGTCAACTGTGTAGAGGCTGCTGGTCATGTTGCTCACAGCATTAAAAGCTTCACACTGATAGTCCCCATCATCTGATTCTTGGATTTGGATGATAATCAATGTCTTGTTGTTTATGCCAAAGGAGGTTGTCTTGTCAGCTGTAATCAGTTGACCATTCCTCCTCCACTGAATGCGGGCAACAGATCCAGTCACCTCACAATCCAGACTGAACGGCTCATGAAGTATTACTGGTCCATCTGTGTGATTCACCCAAACTGCTACTATTGGCTCTATAGGAGGAGAAGGGAATAGAGTAATTGAAACTTGCACATGTAAGTGGGTTGAGTGAAGTGCATATGTCATTGCCAATTTTCAAGAAGCCGTTTCACATTTTGGGGAATACACTCATTTGACCTTTTCTTGCCAAGAGTTGGATGAGAATTGTGAATTGTGAACACTCCCCTATCTGTCAATCAGCCAGTTGGCTTATCTTATCTTAGCTTAGCTTAGCATAAAGACTGCAGAGAGGGGGACAGAGCTAGCCTGGCTCTCCCACAAGGTAAAAAAAAAGAAATCTGCACACCTGCATCTCTGAATCTTACAACATCAAAAAAAGTGTAAAAATGTGTCTCAACTGGTTGCCTGGCAACATTATGGTGACAACAAGATTTCACAAAGTCCCAGGCAAGAAACGATCAAGCATGTAAAACCAAAAGTATACGTTTTTACACTAAGAGGTGCTGTTGGGCAGATTTTGTTATCTTCCAACAGAGCCATGCTAGTTCTTTGCTCGCCCTTTCCATGTATCCAGTCTTAATGCTAAACTTAGCTAACTGGCTGCTGTCTCCAGGGTCAATTCTCTCATCTAACTCTCTGCAAGAAAGCAAATATGCATACACCACAAAATGTTAAACTATTCTTCTTTAAAGTAATCTAAATGTCTTTGCTGAGATAAACAAAATCAAAGGCACATAAAATACCCCCTAAAACACCACAAATACAACCTTACCCACAATCCTGATCATTGCACTTTTGCTGCTGAACCTGGATGTTACTGTGTTGTGAAATACGCATTGGTAATTTCCTGAGTGGCTCTCAGTAACCAGTTGAAGCTTTGGGCCAAACTGATTTAAGTAAGCCCCATCAAGCATCCACTGGATCGTCGCTGGAGGGCTGGACTCCGCTGAGCATGACAGTGTGATGTTAGATCCTGTTATGTAGGTGGACTTCATGGGCATGATCACCATCAATATGTTACTTGGACCATCTGATGAAACAACAAGAGGGAAATTGTTTTAGGTGTTGATGTTGTTTGATTACATACATATCTACTGTATAATCTTTGTTTAGTGCAAACTCACAGCTGATGTTCAGATAAACAGGGAGACTGCTTTCATGGCTCACACCATTGGACACATTGCACTTGAACCACCCTTCATCATAGCGGGTCACCTTGATCATGGTGAGAGTGGCACCCCCATCGCTGAGCTGTACTCCGCCCCCGGCTGTGACCACAGTGCTGCCGTTCAGCCAAACATAAGACAGGGACGAGCCGTTGAGCACAGAGCACGTGAGAACTGCTGTGTCATCGAACTCCACCAGGTTGGTTGCGTTTGCCTTCAAAGTCACATTTGAAATCAGCACTGCAAAGAAAAAAAATAAACAGTTTTGCAGGTTTTTGTAGAAACATGGGATGAAGTGGCTTGGAACTGTTATGTCCTCTTTCAATAGAGGTGGAAACATGACTCTTATGAGTTGAACTTAATAAGCCTTGCTAGCAGCATTGCTCAATAGATGATAACATTGATCTGATGGTAGGCAAGTCCACCACTTGGGTCCCGACTCAAACTAATGGATGGATTTCTAAAATGCTTTTCACAGACATTCATATCCACCTGAGGATAAATTGTAATCATTATGATCTCTTAACATATAATCCATTACCATCATCTGGTCAAAACTTTTATTTGTCAACTATTCAGCCAAATTATGGCCAAAAATCTTGTAATTCCCATCATCCTCAGATTTACTTTGCTATAAGGCAAGTGCTTAATATCATAATATGACGAGTCACACTGACACCAGCATTTAGTTCAAGTACAGCCTCAGATGTAAACTCTTAGTATTGTTTTGACTGTACTTTACTTATGTTAAAAAGAGAGCACATTGGACTATTAGCTTTGTGTGATAGTAGTATTGTGCTAACTACTATATGTTTTAATATTTCTTCATGCGTTTTTGGTGATTTTTTATGATATTAAAACAAAATAATTTCAGTCAAAATGTCCTAATCAATTCATTTAAAGACTGAAACTAAAGACATGAGACCAATTTAGGACTCGAGCAAAGCTGTCTCAATCTCCCAAATGTTTCATGCAGGTGACCATTATAGCTCAAGACGCTGCTCTAGTCTTTTGTCTTTTTGTTTTTTGAGTATGCAAGTTAGCGTATAGACTGAGCTTTATTTATCTTACACAGTAGTTGAATGTGAGGTAATAAATATAAGAGGAAAGCAAAGAACACTTGGTCACACTTAAATGTAGTTATCTTCTGCATGCATATATTAAATAGTAAAATACTGGTCAAAGCACTTTCAAACACAAAGAAGCACATTAAAAAATCTATAAAATGTCTCCCTGGACTGAAGTGAATCGATATAATTTAAAATAATTCTTACCTTCTGCAAAGGTTGTCGTGAACAGAATCAGCACCAGCGCCACTGGAGACTCCATTTCACTCTTAAGTTTCTTTTTTGGTTGAAGTCTTCCTTGCCAGCTAAATGGACTTGACTCTGGCTGTGATTAATAGAAATCTGGGGATATCGTATGGACACAGCCGACTTTTGATCAGTAAATATTTGCTCTGCTTTCCTCCAGTGCTCTGTTCTCATGATGTTAATGCTTACCCCCTACCATCACCTTGCCACCTCACAGTCCTGGCCACACCTTGTTTTGCCTTCGTCCACACCGGTCCACACAAAGGAGTGTCCATTTACTGTAAACCTTGGTTGTTCTAACAACAACTTTTAACCAACCAGAGAAGGGGATCGTGATATTTTGTCAGTGTGCTCTAAGACAATGAAGTTTAACCAAGGTGAAGACCCATTAAGTGGATTGTTGGTTCTGTGATGCAAAATATACTGTGGGCTTACACAACACATCTTCCCACAACGAAGGTAGAAAATAAAGAAAAAGACTGAAAGACAAAAAGGAAAGCTCATAGAATATTTCAGGTTTTATGTTTAATTTGTCAATTAAACATAATTTGGAATCCTTTTAAATATTCATCACTGGTCCCTCCACATCTATAACAATAAATGACTTGTCATTCAACAATTTAGCTTTTATTTGGGGGGACCGTCTATCTCTTTGTTTAATGTAACCAAAGACCCACAGAATTTATATCTTTGTTCACCAACAAAGGATATCAGAATTTTCTATCAGATTTTTCTTATAATTTATTTTGAGCTCAGCCACAGAAATATAACATTTCCTCATTGTTTAATACTGCATTTAAATCAGCAATTGCAGCATGTAGTGCATTATTCTCAGTTTTATTTTGAATACTTAACTTTACTTTAATAATGGGAGCAATTCTGGTGGAAATCAAGAATACAGTGCTATACAGTAAATTAATGGCCAACAAAAACGTAATGGTACAACACAAGAGTCGGCCGGTGGCATTTCTTTTAAGCGTACAATTAGATAGTATTTTGGCTGGTTATTACAGTTAATCTACCTGTACCTTTGTTATATTTGAGCTATGCAGTTGTACAAAGTACTGAGTAATGTTAATCAAAAAATAAAACAGTTCAAGGTACATAGAATCGGTCTTGAATGCTGTATTCGTGTTAAAGGTTCACTGATTCCGATCCATTTCATCGCATCAGAGTTTTTCATGGAGTCATTGAGCCGCCGACATCTGTGAAAGAGAGGCAGTTATTCCAGTTATTAGTCATGTTAGATATATTACTGTAAGTGGCAACTTAGTTGTGTATAAATAGTTTAGAAGAGGTTTGCCTATATTTGAATTGATTAATCAAAAACACAAAAATAAAATCATAAATGCTAGAATTAATTCACTGGTTCCATTGAGATTTTTTGCTCTATTTTTAGTTCTCAATGATGGGAAAATAAACATCTTTTTGGGTTTTGGACAAAACAGGATGTTTGAACTTTTAACTTGGGCTTCAGAAGATCATGATTGTAATTTGTCCCAAATTTCAGACATTTCATAAATCAAACTTTGAATTGATAAATATTCAGCATAGTTATCAGTTATGGAAATATAATAAAGTTTGACCTTATATCTGCCCCCTGCTGCATTAATCTAACTAGTTAACTCATTATATCATGTTCAACACTTGAACTGATCTGAATTAATGTAGTGTCACCATTTTTAAAGGGATATTCTACCTATTTTCTTCTAAACAATGCAGAATATTATGTCAATACACAAATTACATTATTATTTTGAAGTGTATCAATGTCATAAAGATGTTATTCTACAACTTGCCTGGCAAAAGGAAGAGGAACCCAACTAACAATAGCAGCAGCAGGAGTATCACATTCAAAGCCTGTCGTTCAGACCCTGACGAAGGCTCTGTGGAGACAAACAAAAGTAAGAAACAAAAGGAAATATGGAGTTTGATGTCACTATACTAACAAACTCACCTGCTATCATGATGTGTGCGGTGATATTGCTGTTCATGTTGGTGTGATTGTTGAAGGCCAGACAGGAATATGGACCGCTTTGGTCCTCTCGGACACTGAACAGCTCCAATGATGGACCCAAAGTGTTCACAAGCTCTCCTCTGAAGGCCCACTGAAACTGAGCTGGAGGATTGGACTGTGCCGAGCAGAGCACGGTCAGATTGGATCCGATGGAAAAGGAAGTTGTGTTCTGTCCATTCAATGTTAACGCCATGTTATCTGGACCATCTGAATAAAATAACAGAAAGAAAAACATAGAAGAGAGAAGAGGAATACAGCGTTTTAGAGCTCTGTTAGGAGAACTGGACAATTGTAGCATATGAAGATTGAAATGACTCCGTCTTACTCACAACTGACAGTAAAGTTTACTGGATCACTGGTTCCGTTACTGACAGGATTGAACACACGACAACTGAAGGGTCCCTGGTCATAGCGGGTCACATTAAGTATTGTGAGAGTGGAGCCTCCATCAGTGAGCTGAACTCTGTCACTGGCTTTAACCTCAGAGCTGCCGTTCATCCAGAGGAAAGATGGAGAGGATCCAGAGGAGACGGAGCACCTAACGACTGCCGAACTGTTGAACTCCATCAGGTCGGTTTGGTTGGCTCCTAGCGTCACATTTGAGATCGGCTCTGTGAGGATGAGACAAGGATCAACATGTTTTACACAGTGAGTCTTTGGATGGATGTTAATGTTTCATAGGCCTACACTTTGTGGCCACTTTATTAGCTTCACCAAGACAATCTAATGCAGTCCAATACAACAGCCCTGCCATAATATCTATCGTTATGAAGCTCTTCAGTTTTTAGGGAGATAGTGGTAAATGGGAAAATTGTATTACTTTTTTATTTTGTGATATCACAATTAAAAGTGAGAGATGTTCCTCTTTTTTTGTCCTAAACAGCTGGGGCAGAATATTTATATTTTTCATGCTAAACCACTTTCTAAAAATATAAATACATACGTAAAACTTTAGAATCCTTTCCTAAGGACTTACATTATTGACCACAGACTTGATGGCTTATCCAAAAGAAAGCGTCTTTAAGAACTCATTAATAAAGGATTCTTTCAATAAAATTATCTTTCAAGTCTGGTGTTGTAATGTTGATAAGTGGGTAATGTGTTTTTTTCTGTCAGCATTCTATGCATCTTTTTTTTTTACCTTTTTGATCTGATCTATAAAGTATTTTAAAATGTAATAACCATAAATGAAGGTATCTGTTACAAGCTAAAAAGTGGTTTATTAGAAGGTGGTTTAAGAACGTATGTCTACATGTCTACTAATTTTGTATGAAATCTATATTTAGGAGACCTTAATTATGTGAGGTAAAATGCAAAACATGGTATGGTCTTATACATATACAACATGCTGATATAATTCTTATAGTTTCTTTCGTATGGGGGATGTAGGGACATATTGGGAGCCATTGACCCAGCAGGAATAGGCATTGTTAAACTGAAGGAACAAGAAGACAAAAGGGAAAGTCCAAAGGTGAGTGTCTACAGACACAGAAACAGACAGAAACTAGCCAGAGGACGCGGCCATGTGAGCACAAAGGGCAGCAAAACCAAAACACAGGTCGGATCTAACAGCATTTGATTTCCAAATATCACGAGGTCGTTTGTGAATACTGTTTATGGATGCTCTCTTTTCCTCAGAACAGGAACCTGTTCCAGTAAAAAGGGCAGTGTAAACAATTAATCAGCACATTTTTCTCAGCCTCTCCCTCCTACGTGTCTAACTGTACATGTTCATTGCAACGAGCTGATGTTCACTTTCTTTTATGCTTCAGTGTTTTTATTCCTGTGTTCTGATTACCTTTATTATAATTCATGTTTTTGACGATCTTACAGTTTGACTGTTGTCCGTCAACTTGTCTTTATTTGCTCATAAGATTTATGCTTATCCTGTTTTGCTGTCTCTGTCTACACCAGCTCTTTTATTAAATTTTTCTGTAGGCCACTAAAACTGGTTTCATTGTTGACTGTACATATCCATCATATAACTGCCTGTGTCATTCAGGTTGAACACATAATAGGTTGAACACATAATATTACAAAAATATAATTTAAAAAAAAAAGTGACAGCATCCAAAGCGTGTTACTTTGACATTATAAATAGCACGACAATCTTTATAAAACAAATAATATCTTTTAGTGAAAGGTTTATGTGGATTAAACGGTAAACTGTACAACATTTTTTTGTGATTAATTCTGTACAATTTATTTACTCAGCAATCCCAAGGTTTATTCAAAGCCTTCTTTAAAGCACTTACCCAAATAAAAGTCAGAAAAAAAGGATGGAAATAATGAAGGAATGCAACTTAATAAGGGCTCAAGACTCTGTGACAGAAAACAGTTGCCCTCTGAAATGTCCTTGAATAAGATATTCAATCTGCACCATAATAATAAAAAAAACCATAATTTTTTATAGGCAGTTGTGGAATAAGTCACACAATATCCTACTCATATTACCTTCTGAAATATGACACAAACTAGTACTAATTTAACTTTATAAATGTCTTAAGTGAGTTGATTTAACATTGATAGATTTGATCTTTTCCATGAAGTTCAATCAGGCAGAGTAGACTGTGTTGTGAGTATTACTGTTGAAGAAACCCTTCTCATTGCAGCCAACCAGACTCTTACTTTGAATGCCATTTGGGCTTTTTTCTAATGCAATGGTTAGGAGAGGCTATAGAGTCTCTAAACGATGAAGTACTAAATTCAGTTATTGAACAAAGCTGTTTAGTCTCACCCAGAACAGTGATGGAAGCATTGGCCTTAATCTGGGGGTCACTGCTCTGCACCACGTAGACCCCCGAGTCAGCCACCTTGACGGAGCTCAGGGTGAGAGCTCCAGTGAGGACGTTGACTGACGCCCTGCCGCTGTGACTGGGGAAAACCGCCTGCTGATCCCCCAGCCAGGTGAGGATGAGGGACTCTCCCACTGCCCAGCTCCCACTCTTCAGAGCCGTGGAAGGAGTCAGGGAGAGCGTCACAGAGTCCCCAACGACGGCAGGGTTGATGGAAGGCTGGACCACAACGGCACCGGAGGCCAGAACACCTGAAGAATAGAACGTTTGTTAATAACTGTTATTTAAATAACACAAACGTACCCTGCAGTATATTTAAGTATGAAAGTCACTACCTTGTATTAAAGCCAGCAATACAATAGCCAGGGTTCCTTCACTTTTCTTCTCCATTTTGCATCGATGGTCTGAGGAAGTCCTCACTGATTCTTCTCTATTATACTAGTACATGCGTCCAGCCCCCCACCTATAAATACCTAAAGCAGCAAACCCCCGTTCTTATCTGTTAGGTGGTTTCTGGTCATTTGGTGGTCACCCTTGTCAAGCTAACAAAAGGTGCATTACATTTTCCGTTTACTATCTTGGGTAAATTCTGTAAATGGTCAATGAGCAAAATGACAAATTATGACAGAAGGTATGTGAGGCCGGATTGTGGGTGAGGGGTTGTGGGTAGTTATCCAGTTGTTTTCACTTGTTTCTTCTTGTTTTTGGCAAAATAATTAGAATTACATAGGAGTAGTATGCAGTATCAGTGTCCTGTCTACCCCTGCCTTGACCCTCATTAGATCAGTGTTAGATTTCGGGGAGGTTTTTTAATCTTTTTTTCATCCCTAACCCTAAAGTTTCGGTGTACCCATGTGTCTGGTTTTTTTTTCCTGTGTGAGTCATAGACAAAGACTTCACCTTCATTCCACTCCTCATGTTTTCAGCAGCTTTACACTCAAAATGAATTCACCTGCATCTGCAGCAGCTTATGTTTGCTGATAATGTCCATCCGTTCTGCTCTGTGTACTCAGTGTTCTAAATCTTGAAAGCAGCAACACATCAACAACCATCTAGTTTTCATTTATGAGAGAGGAAGTAGACCATATGCTGGATTATACGACCGACTATATGATAAATCTGTTTTTTCACAATTCAATCAGTGCACGTCTCATCTCTTTCAGTCATTAAGTAATGCTGTCTTTACCAGCATCGGCTGATTCTGCCAAAGAGCAGGACTGAGCGCTTCAGACGCTCATTTGTGCCCACTGCCATCAGACTGTACAACAACAGCGGAGACCACAGTCTGTCATCATGCTGACCAGCCCCCCCCCCCCATGTGGATATACTGTACATTTTTTATTTGTATTCTTATTTTTTATTTTATTCTATTTTTATTTTATTGTATAATATGTGTATTTATTATCTGTTTCTGTGTAGTTGAGCTGCTGCAACACCAATTTCCCCATGGGGATCAATAAAGGAATATAATAATAATTACACATTGAGTAGGCAAACCATTATACCTTTCACAATACCACTCAGTAAACACCCGTGGTATTATTTGAGCTGCCGTGGTGCAAAGTTCAGTATCTGAGCACACCTGTGTTGAGTAGCTGAAACACAGGAGGTGAGATTGATGACTGGGCTGTGTTATTTGTAGAGCGTTAAGGTGAGCAGGAGTAGCAGCATTGAAGGACAGCCTCTAATTATTGAACTGGACAGTACATATGTATAGCAGTATTTACTACTTTTCTTTTTGATGAAAAGGCTGTTGCATTAAAGTTTGATACATGGTGCTGTCTGCTTGGCAGTGTTGTAAACAGTGGTCATAGGAGGTTTTACAAAAAATTGTTTATTCAGTATTTCCAAATTATCCTTGAGATTTAAAAGATCTGCCAAGTTCATTTCCTTCCGCATAAAAAACTAGCAAATACTAACATGTTACTGAAGGGAAAGTGCATAAGCGTCAGAATAATCTTTTAGTAACAAAGTAAAAGTATACATATGCTGAATGGCCAATTTCAGAAAAATATATATTATATTACAGGTTAATGATTCAAGATATATTATTTATAAACATCACTTTAATGTCAATGTTAGAGGTGGAGCAAATGTCAATACTTTCTACACTGTTCAGTATGATTCATTTGTGATTATACTGTATGTTTATTATTACATTGTATTGCATTAAATGTTAAGCAAAATAGAACCTAACTTTTTCCACCACTCTTAGAATTATGATGTTGTATGTAGTCCAAACTGCCTGAGGGGCATTTTCACACATCCAAAATGACTATAGTTTGAATAATGCTTCCATGACATCCAAAGAGCATGTTCAAGTTTTGTCATCATCCCAGTACTGTGTGATATCATACCCCTGATGTATTATGTTTTTATATACTTTAAGTTCCTAATTTGTATGAAAATGTATGGTGTAATGCTTAATTACAACAATCAAGGTAGGACAATAACAATATAGTTATACTACTAATGCTACTAATAATAATAATACATTGAAAAATCATTAAAATTTTAAATGAAAAAAAGAATGCTCCTCATAACATCTGACTCATATCTAGTTTCTGCCCTGAAGTGATGTTTGATGCCCTCATGTCCTGGCTTTGTAATCCAACACCCAGACCAGAGGAACCACATTTCCCAAAAACAGAGCAGAATCAAACAGATGCGGGTGTATGGATGCTTTGCTGGCATGACTAATCAGATCCACATTCGTTTGTTAATAATCCTTTCAAGTTGAATTATGGCTTATAAGAAATTGTGTTGTAAAAGATGACCCACCTAGTTATAAGTTTATGTAATTTTGTATCATATATTATCCTTTATATTTGACATGGAGTAATTTTAATAATTATGACACAAGATTGTATTATGAAGATTTTCATGTTCAGTCATCTTGGGTTTTTTTTTTGCTATTGCTATTTACATTAAGTAACACAATGGAAATATGCCTTTGGACTTTATATTATCATTGTATTATAATTATACAGCTGTTTTGTATCAACTAAGCAAAACTAAACTTAAGGTTATGTTCAGTGCAGTGAAATAAATAGCTCAATATAGAGCCCACTTGTAACTGAGAACACAGCACCACCTTTTGGCAAGCAAACAGCAGGCCATTACCAAAACTGTAAAGAAGAGAAAAGTAAAGAAAAAGCAAGAAAAGGCCAAGAAAACAATATAAAAAAACCCACAAGAATAAAAGAAGTAGTTGTTTAGCTTAGTAGAAGTTAAATGGTTTGTTTCTGTTCCAAACATTAATCTACAACCCCGAGATCAAAGTACACAGATATTTTAGCTTTTAACTAAATGTGTTTTGCATGTTTTTTTGTTTTTGGTCTGCAGGGCCAACATGTATGGAGGCCAAATACATCACTCGGCTTTGGTGTGGAATCGCATTTCTTTATCCTTAGTTTGACATAAACAGTGTAGTTTTAAATAGTTTTCTAGTTTTGCTTCCCCATTCCAAATAAACCACAGGGCTAAAATGATATGAAACAAGTGCGACAACATCCTGAGAGAAAAAAGAGGTAACAGCAAAATGGACGGATAATATAAAATGTAAAAATATAAAAGCAAAATACACCCGGGGCCTCTGTCTCCCTTATCTGTTAGTTCTGATTGATTATCTTATCTGTCTTATTTGTTTGGTTTCAGGGGGTTAAGAGGGACTTTCTTGAGTCACTAACCATGTGTATTTAAAAAACACATAAGTATAAAGGAGTCAGTTATTTCTTAGATGGAAACTGACTTAAAAGATGTGCGTGAATCAGTAACACATCCAGGTCGGAGGTCGACTTCAAGACAAACTCTCTGTGCGTTCCTATATCCATACTACCAAGTTATTTATTATGTCAGGGAAATATTTAGTATGTCCTTAAACATAGTATGTCAAATACAGTGTGCCAAAAATACGTAGTTTGTCCCAATATGTGCACACTGCATGCAACAGTGCGTACTTTGTAAGGGCAGCTGCAGTACGAACTGAAGTAAAAAAAACTAAAAACTAAGCCATTTGAAACGCACCCAATGTCTTATGATGCTAATGACAAACACTTAGAACTGACAGCATTATTGACAAAAGAGTCGATAAGAGAGAGAATTAACGTGCCGCAAACATTGATTATACTTTGGATTATACTATACATTAATGATACAGAATTGCAGCAGGATCTGATGACAGCTGATTGCTAAAATCCAGAGTCCCAGTAACATTCATTAAAAATGATAACTATGAGCAAATATGTCATTGTAGCATTAAAAAAAAACTGAATTTGTATGTGTATACAACGGATAAAAATGTGAATGACCTAATTGCACTGCAATAAATAAATTCTGCAGCCCTGTATTTATGCACCTTGTGGTCAGATAAATTAATTTATATAAACTGAGAAATAATTTATCAGATATGCTTTGTCAAATGTAACCAAGTAGGCCTGCTGTCTGCTAACAGTGGGGTTTAAATGGATATTGTTAATTTTTATAAATTTCCTCAGTCATTCTCTTTTCCACACTTTGATTAAATTTAGTTTCCATGGCCTCAAAAACATGTTTTTATTTATATCCACAGTATATCAATTAAAATTGGGGAACCAATGTATTTTTTATATGAAAAGTTTGTATGAACAAGATAAAAGAAAAAGTATCTATGAATCAAAAAGCACCAGCAGTCCAAGGCTGACGATCATGGCAGAGAGTCCATTGAGCTGCACCGCCTCTGATCCAGAGAGAGGAACACCTGTGTGAGTGTGAAGATGACAAATCAGGTCATTAAACTGGATTAAACATGTAACTTGATGCTGATGTGATGGCAGACACAGGAGCAAGTAGAGAGTATCTGTACCTAAAACTTCTACCAACTTGGTGGCCTCAGCAGAGCGTCCAGCCGCTGCATTTTCTGCAACACAGGTGAAGTTTTGGGTTGTTCCCGGTATGGAAGGGGTCCACTTGAGCTCATTTTCATGGACTGAAAAGAAGCTTCCGATGGGGAAACCCTGTCTGAACTGCCATCTGACAGTACAATCCACATTTAAGGAACAGCTCGTCAAGCAGGTGAATGTACTCAATCTGCCAGGAAACACGGTGTCAGGTGCGCTGATGCTGACGTTCCAAGGATCAACTACAAAAGATAAGAAAGGTCACTCCAGTATGCGTTTAATACTGTAATAAACCCTTTAAACTAATTTTCACTTAATGATCACTCACAGCTGAGTAGATAGCCCAGGCTGAAAACTATTGTCTGTGGAAATGCAGGCGCAGAAGTCTCACAGAGGTAGAATCCAGCTTCAGAAGGCAGCAGTGAGTCAAAGTGAAGTAAGGGGTTGTTCTGCAGCTGCATATTTTCACGCAGAATGGCCAATTTCAGAAAAATATATATATATTACAGGTTAATGATTCAATAATGCTACTACTACTAATAATAATACATTGAAAAATCATTAAAATTCCACAGAATGCTCCTCATAACATCTGACTCATGTCTAGTTTCTGCCCTGAAATGATGTTTGATGCCCTCATGTCCTGGTTTGTAATCCAACACCCAGACCAGAGGAACCACATTTCCCAAAAACAGAGCAGAATCAGACAGATGCGGGTGTATGGATGCTTTGCTGGCATGACTAATCAGATCCACATTGTTGATAATCCTTTCAAGTCGAATTATGGCTTATAAGAAATTTAGTAGTAAAAGATTACGCACCTAGTTATAAGTTTATGTAATTTTGTATCATGTTTTATCCTTTCTATTTGACATGGACTGAAGCTGCCACCTGCTGGAGCACTATGGCAGACCAGATCCAGTGGCTGGTTGAGAGATGGGATAGTGTTTGGTGGACTGATTTGCACAGACAACTGATCTGTAACAGAGGACACCAGAAGAAGATTTCAAAATCATGAACGAAAGAAGAAGTACGCACATGAGAGATAATGCGTGTAAATTGTTTGTTACTCAAACTCTGCATATTGGGCAAATAATAATAGAGTAAGTAGTTTTTTTGAAGGTACAATATATAGGATTCAGAGCATTAATATAGCAGCAAACATCTAACAACTAGCATCTTCCTGCATTACCATATTGAGAGGAAACTGAAATTGCTATAAATTTTGTGTAGCAACTTTCAAATATCCAAGTAAAAGTACTTGTTCTGCAAAAAATAAATGTCCCTGTGACTGAAAATTCTTATAAGACATTACAAGATTGTAAATACTGCATCAATGTGGAAGTAGCTTGTCAAGGTGGAGCTTATTTTTATTTTTAGTTAAGGTAAAAGGTACAATATTTAACACTTGAATGTAGTGGAGTAGAAGAATAAAGTAGCATTACATGGATATATACAATTAAATAACCTCAAAAATGTACACTACTTCTATTACCAGTTGTTACTAAATACTTTCCACCTCTGCAGGCCTAAAATAGTGATAAATATGCCCTACTTACTCTTAATTTCTACAATGGAGGTTATACTAATGGAGACTCCCGTTTCTGTATTGAGCACATTGCATTGTAATTCTACTGTGTTGTCCAGTCCATCTGGTATCCACGTGAAAACTTTCCCGCTGACCGTGCGGCCCTGAAAGGACCAAGTGTAGATGCAGTTTGGTTGGCATGAAGAATAACAGGTGAAAGTGGTGCTGAAACCAGCTGTAACCTGATGGCTCCAGGAAATCTCCTCCCAGGCCTCCAAACCTGGTGCACTTGAGGAGAGCAGGAGTCAGTAGGTAGTATCAGACGATGATGATGTAATATCTAGTTCTTATTATTAATTATCTATTACAGTATATTCACAATATAAGTAAAAGGCTATTTCAGAGGCCTTGTCAAAGAAATATTATATATATGTGTATTCTTGTTAAGTCTACCTCAGAAAAGATAGTCATATTTCAAATCACAATACTGAGTTTAAACTTTAAATACCTGAATCCTGAGGATTAAAATCTTTACATACTGTAGGATACATGAAGAACATATTCAGTGCAGAATCAAAAATTAAACAATGTTAAATGTTTTTTTATCATCACCAAATCTCCAACCTTGTTAATATCACAATAAACTGTCTAACCAGTCATATCTATATGGTTTTTAAATCAGAACCTGGAGTAACAGTCTACTGTTTGTAAAAAACAGCCATTAAATAAAGTTATCCATCAGTGCCACCAGCAAAACACAGTGAAGACCTCTCCAGTAGGGTATCATAGTGATGTTTCTCATGGCGGACTCCTCTGTGGGTTTTAAAAAGGAGACAAGGAGCCTCCTTTTTTAAACCTATGACTAAAACATTGCTCATTTCAGTCACACCCAGCATCTTGTTCAACATCAGAATTTACTTGATGACAAACCTCTAAGCAGGAAATTTCCCAAACTATTGCAGAAGATCTGCAATTACAGCAAAAAGGTTAAGTTAGCTTTTGTGACTTTTGTAAAATGTGGGGTGATGTGACCTTTTCTTTTATGCCGTAATAGGAACTAGTCTAAATCTGAGGTTGAATAGTGACAAGAGAAGAAGAAACAGCTGTGTGGAAATTGTTCTGGACTGTTTTGTCAGAGCATTACATCAAACACTAGATGGCATTGTCTCCCTGGAGCTCATCGTTACCTGTTGTTCCCTCCTGTTTTAAAAATAGCCTTAATATAAAGTACATTAAATGACCCGAATTGTTTTATTACTACAAAAGCCTCTCCGCCGGCCAAGAAATTGGTGCTGATAAAAATAATAAAACAGCTTTACAGTGTAAGATTTGTTCTGCTCCTCATCCAATCTAAAAAAGATATGATTTCCTTCCCTGATCACTTAACAGAGTCAGCATTATTTAGCCTCAGGGATGTGAAAACAGTCCTATCATTACATGATTAAGAGTTTATTACCACTTATCTTAGATGACTAGTTCTCTAACAACTAAACACTGTATAGTACAAACAGGTGGGGCTTTTGTGGTGAAAAGCTTTCAACAACAAAACAGTGAAAATGTTGATGTGTGAAAACTGTATTCTGTTTCTCAAGTCTTAAGTTTATCAAGTTTTATATTGAGTAAGATATTAAAGAGCACAAAGCAGAATACTTTTATTCACTGCCCCTACTCCTACACACATCCGTCGTGAACTTTTATTGAACTGTTCTTTGATTGCGTTGCTGTGATGACGTCAGGTTGGCACAGCAACATATATATTCAACCTGAACTTTGGATTTATTGCAGCAATTAAAATGCGGTGTCATTCCTGGAAATATAACACATTTTGCACACCATTTGCCTACAACTACTACCAGCTCCTTTGTTGTTTTTATGATTTTTATTTATATTTTTCCTAGTTTCACATTGAAAACTCTTAAATTCACGTTTTTTTACTATTTTAATGGAATGCGCTAATTGCCAACATTAAAACGATTAGAAAATGATTCTTAATAACAAACCGACTACTCTTCACTCGCTACGACCATTTCAGATTTTCACTGCACAGAACTTTGCTTCAAAACTTCCCCTCACATTCATGATACACTACTGACATTAGGCTTTGTAAATAACAGACACCCACAAGCTATTGTGCCGTCTGATTATTTGCATTTTTGCTATATTTATAGTATGTACCATAAACTTAACAAATATGAAAACAAAGACTATTGTAGAATCAGACTCAGTGTCTTCAATGTGATGTGTTTGGATTTGAATGTGCAAAGTCTGCAAATGCACAAACGTCACTTAGGTGGGACATGCTTTACAAATGTCAAAAATGAAATAGTTTAATCATCTGAATGAGCAATCAAATTATTACAAATACAACTTGAGTTAAATTCACTGCATTCTATCTTTGGTCAAACATTAATCACATGTTCAGTTTGGTGTAGCATTAAATAATAACAATAATAAAAGAGTGGACAGAGGAATGCAAGACAAATCATGACACAACACAATTCACTATGAAACAAGAATTAGAATTACTCCTTAATTCACCCCTGAAAACATGCCAAATATTAAATTTAGGTTAAGGTGTTTAGTATGGTAGTCCATTCATTTGAAAAGTCAAAACCCAAAACAATGAAACACTTGGATTCTAAAAGCACTTAAATGGCACACGATTTTTGAGGGATTATATGCAAAGTTAACAGAGAGAGTCTAAAAACTGACTAAGAGCCATGAAAACAACCAATTAATTCAAAAACTGCAGCCTTTTAAGTTGTAAATTAACAGGTTATTTTCATGGTCTTTGGTCAGCTTCAACATTTTTTTTTACCTGTTAAACAGTGCATATAATCCATTAAATATACCATTGTATATTTCAATACATTAATTTGTCCATCAATTATCTCCTTAAAAAAAACATTAAAATACCCCAATTTTATCATTATTTCTGGGTAATTTGATTGACTTTCAAGGTAAAAAAATAAATAATTGGGGGATTCCAAAGTGATTAAAGTGTTGGAACGCTTAGTTTGCAAAACAATGCTTCCTTACAATGCAGGTGAAACCAAACATTAGTGTAGCTCACAGAGAGTTTGAGCTTTCCTAATGAGTAACTAATGGGGGAGGGGAAATCTGCCAAACGCTCGTTCACTCATTAGCTCGGGTTGGGAGACTTCATTCTCTTCATCTAAAAAAAGGGTGAAAATAAAACAGAACCTGTGTATATATACTGTCTGATGGCATTGATCTGGCGGTTAATGTGGAGCTGGGCTGAAGACATTTCATCTGAACTCCTGCCTTCGTCTGAAGCCTCGCTCTTTAAAAACACATTTACATCTGAGAAGGACACTTGTCACTTGCCATATTTGTAATTTCATGCATTTGTTAGGAGAACAGACACAGCTTATCTTACCATGCAATTATAATCACAATTTTTTTATCCTAAATCTATTAAATAAAAATGTGAAAAGGGGTTGCTCGTGATGAACCTACAGAGAACGGTCACCCGAATATATGCAGCTCCCATCGGCTTTACAGAGCTTTACAGTGAGTAACAGCTCCTTATTTAGCTGTTTGACCCCAGTCTCACTGCTCTGATAGTGTAGCATTGTCAAAGGGTTTGGATTTACTTATATTTTAACAAATGAAACCCTATGTGCAAACATCATCAACTTGTAACACATTACTTCATAAGAGTAAGTTTAGGTACAGGATTGAGAAGTCACACCACAAGTGTATGCAGAAATTTAAACTTACTTCTCTTTTCTACTTGCATCATATCACTTCTTTGAATTACTTCTCTGTTGGCTTGAGCCCTTTCAGGGAGATATGCTAAGAGATAAAGCCCCATATAATTTTATCACATAGCAACATTTACTGACATGTACCGTAAACATGATCTGAATTACTCTGATGATCACTTGCAGGAAAAGAGTGAGATATTTCCTTGTGCAGTTTCCTTGTGCCAACTGGAGAGAAACCTATTGCATACTTTTTCATTCCAGCATTTGTAAATTAACAAAGTTTTTTTTTTTTTTACTATGGAATTAAATTACAAAGATTTATGTCTCTATTAATCTTTCAATTGTTCCTTTAGACCAGCAGATAGCATAAATCTTTCCACCATGGCACCGTCATTATAGTTAACTATTAAACTGACTAATTTACAAGCTCAGGGCGTGTCCATACCCTGACAAATTCCAATGAAAGGTCAATTAGATATTGTTAAATAACCCATATGTGTGGTTTTCGTAAAATGCAAATTAAATATGCAAAAAAATATATTACTCATAAACTGTAATCTTCACTGGAATCACACAGTACACATGTGGAGTCAAACATGACACCACACCAGTGTCAAACATTATGCTTAAGCCTCAGATGTGTGCACTTTGCATCGATTGTATACATTAAAACAAAGAAACCTATGATGTGGTGAAGTTTATAGGCCAACATTGTGCCGTCTGACTTTAGTCATGGCAACAACTGTCACAACCTGGTGGATTATTAACCACTGCTAAATGGCTTTGACTCAGTAAACACAGGTCAAAATTAGTCCTCTATAAAAAGGAGCTGACAGGGAAGTGCTGGTTTCACCGACCACATGTCAGCGGCGTCTGGCCTCCAGTCTAACCTCCAGTCTAACCTCAACAGATGATCCTTCATATCCAATGCGGTCAGTTCTTGCGAACTTTAGCGTAAACTTGTGCACCATCAGAGTCAGGCTGAGGAGCTGGCTTCTTCTGTCGCTGCAGGTGGGCATCATAGGTGGGAGGGGAGGATGCTGCAGAAGGATTGTTGTTCACTCTGATCTGGGAATAATCTGATGTGCTACCCTGTACCCCCAGCTGCACTGTCCCACCATCTCTTTTCTGGAAAATAGTGATATCTGCATAATTCAACTCCTAGAAACGACAGAGCCAGGAAGAAAAAATTAGATCACTTTTACACATCAAATCAGATGAAATAGCAGATAAATGGATAGCTGACTAATAATGCCCATAACAAGCATAAACAAGAAAAAGCTGCATCAATGCTAACACACATATACACTTCAACTCCATTGTGTTAACTGAATATCTACTTCTTGGTTCAAAGTCTGATGTGGAGCGCTGTGGGAAACACAGATCCCAGATGAGTCTGATCGATATGACTCTTTAGAATCAACATAAACCTGATCCCAGACTGAGACAGACTTTATTCCTTCAGAATTTCATGCGTTTGTTTAACTGATGTCTCATGATTTATGATTTAAAAGTACAAAGGGTATTAATCCATCATCACTTATATTCACATACTTGTTAGAAAAGTTATACTGCAATATATATCAGCAATACGGGCATTCATTTTCGTGGAATCATTTAGGTATTGCGTTTGACATGTAAACACATTCCCCGATTACCTGCGTAACCTGAGGCCTGTACTACAAAGCAGGATTTGGGGACAGCGAGTTAGCTTCAGGGTTAACTCTAGGTTTTAACACCATCGACGGTGGATCACTTATTACTGGGGTTCATCACCATGGTAACCTATGCTTTACACCTTACCTTTCTCCGGAGCAGGTTGTTTTCAAATAAGAGATTAATTCGTATAAAAGCAGCATCGACTGATTTATCAAAGCTTGAAGCGTGTATCGTAAAATAATAATAAATATTAAGCAAATACGAAGAAGTTAAAGTCATAATCCAGATTAAAAGCAACACAGTTTAAACTGCTAAATGCAGAAAGGACAGCTGGAAAGGACAAAATAGAATGGTGTGAGTATGTACATTTGTGTAGTGATATTATAAGTCTATTAATTTACATATTCACACAGTCAGTGATTTTTTTCCAGCTGTCCTTCATGCATTTTGCAGATTCACATGTGTTGCTTTGAGCCTGGATTATGACTTAAACTTCATGGTATTTGTCTAAAATAATAGTTTTCTCTTTGTTTGTAAAATATGACTCTCTACCTAGAGTAGACTTGTCCATGTTGTGTGATTGGTCATGTGCTGCAAACAAAACCCCTATAATGTCAATGTGCCATAACCAGATGATCAATTCAGTTGTTAGGGTTAGTTAAACCAGATCATTTAAAATACCCTAGGTATGTTGAATTTGCTTCGGAGTACAGGCCTCAGGTTTATATCAGTAATCTGGTTAGCACTGGCTGACTTCTACCTGTCGTCCTGCGTATGCTTTGTTGTCCTGGCCTTCAGCTCCTTTAAAATATGAGAAATAAACAATGCTTAAATAATGATAATTAAAAAGGCATACTATGCAGGAATTGTCCCTTACTGTGTAAACACAACATTCAAAGATTCCTCCAGCTCACTGACACCAGTGTGTTTTATCAACTCTGTGTCTGCCATATTCGTAGCTTCCTCTTAGATGCATGATTGTGAATGTGTGGGGGCTGAACACCCAGTGCCAAAAGGTTGACGCCCAAAAATGTCCCGAAGAAGGTACAATAAGAAGAAAATACAGGCAGAAGGCAGCTACTCTGCAATAACAGACACCGCTACACAACTCTAGTGGGTCAAAAGTAATGATTGAGAGGGATTCATTTTGTTTGTCCATACATTGTTTTTTGGGGAAAATTCCTGCATAGTATAACTTAAATGAAGAGAGTAAATAATGCTGTACAGTATACTGTATATAGATATATAAAATACACACACACATAATACACGTACCTGTTCCAGTGGCAGTGTTTATATTAGAGAGTTTCTCTTTCTTTTTTCTGTTGGGAGGGGAAATTAGTCATTAGTAAGTAAATTAGACATTAGACAGGCATTATAAGTCGTTTTGCCACATAATATTAAGTATATTTACATTATGTTGGTGTATTCAAATAGATCCATTTATTGGAAATAACATTGGGAAATTAAGTTCTTTCACCATGAGTTTGGAGTCCAAAATGTACTTTTTAAGAGTGATTTACAAATAATGATGTTTAGTTTTTAACAGCCAACATTTCAAAGACTGTCAAACACGGTTATGGACTTTAAGAGTTTTCAAAACACTGATGACAAGGTTTTTACTCCTGGTGAGCCACATAATCCATCACAGTTTAATATTTATACCCGACGACAACAAAATGTTAAACTATGAAGTTGGACAGTGCCAAGGTGCAGCTCCATTGTGAAATAGCAATAACGATTTAGAGTTAAAGCTGAAGTCAGGCTCAGTATTTACTATATGGAAAATATATAACAAAAGCAGGACATACGCAAGTGAACGTTTGTTGAAAATCAACCGTTTGTATGTTGAGTAACCAAAGTTGACTGTCTCAACATCTATCTGATTCTAGTTCCACATTTTCTGTCTGCCATGCACTGACTCTCATTACAGATCCTTCCTGTTCTCCGAGTCATGCTTTTGGATCCAAACTTGATCAAACTGAGCAGTCACCTTACCAAAATTGTGATAGATTCTTATTAATAAAAAAAGGCTTATGTCTTAAAGCTCTTTTACACTTACTTCATGTTATAAATGTGGTACACTCCGCCAGCTGTTACAAAGAGGAGGACTAAAACCGCGATTACTATTCCAGCGATGCAACCAGCCGAACATGTTGATGGTGGTTGTTCTCCTGGGCAGCCAGAAATACAACAGGGGATAAGAACATGTTTTTTTACACCATTCTGTATTCAAGAACTACAGGAACTTTATCATCGTCACATTTCGCCCGTTGATACAGAGCATACAACCATCTCCCACTTTATGTGATTTTACAGTTGGCCAGTTCCAAAAACAGATTTTTTTATGTTAAAAGTAAGGCCTCCGAAATCACTTACTTAACCACTTTTAGTGCGTTGCAACTGCTCGGTATGTGGATTTTGTGTATGCGAGAAATGCCCGCATGTATGTTTCTGAGTATGAGTTAAGATACACTTCATTGAGTTCACACTTTGCCATACAAATTATTAAAGTAAGTGTTAGTAACTTACTTTAAGTGCCATCTTTCTGACCCTATCACTACTATATCCACTTAACCCCTTAAGTCAAACTTACCCAATACAGAGACAACTGAGGGCTGAGACATTTCAGATCTCAGAGTTTTATTGTTAGAGGCTTGACAGCTGTAGTTCCCACTCTGACTCATCTGAATGTTCATCAGTCTGAGCTCTGGTCCAGTATCAGACAGCAGATCTCCATTCAGAAACCACTGGAACAGGGCAGCAGGTCTTGAGACAGCTGAGCAGGACAGGGTGATGTCTGACCCTTCCGCATAGTTTTCCTTTGACGGAGATATTGTGAGAATAATATTTTCAGGGCCATCTGCATGTAGGGGAAAACAAAAGCAAAAAGTTATTCTGCAATACTGCATTATCGTTCACCACGTCACCAGAAGAATAGAAACCTTGGTTCAAAGAAATGTAACAGAACAACCCTGCAATGAACCATTTATAAATGAGTCTGTACAATAATTGTGTTGGCATTGTGCTTTAGGTGGATTGATTCCATAAGGTTGAAAAATGTGTTTCTATTACTTTGGACAATAAATGGGGGACAAAATACACAACACAAGGCCACTCCTCACTAAGCTGTTACAATCTAAACTTTCTATCTCTGTTTGGATCCAGATGTTGTCAGATAAAGAACTGTGCATGTTAGTTAATAACTTACAGTTGATGAAGAGGTTTATTGGAGCGCTTGTTCCAGTACTGACAGGGTTGGACACCTGACATTTGAACGGTCCCTGGTCGTAGCGGGTCACATTAATTATAGTGAGATTGGCGCCTCCATCGGTGAGCTGAACTCTGTCACTGGCTGTAACCTCAGAGCTGCTGTTCAGCCAGAGGAAAGAGGGAGAGGATCCAGAGGAGGAGCAGGACAGACGGACAGTACTGTACTCCAACATGTCTGTTGTGTTTGAAGTTACCACAACATTGGCAACACGCACTGTGGGTGAAAAACATAGTGGTTTTACTGACCACCTTTCAGGCCCAAGGGCACATTGTTCAGTAGAGTGGAGCAACGTGGAGAGTGTATATGAATCCCATTTTAATGATAGTATGATGAATAATAATGACTAGACGTTAAAGGTTTGTATGAGAGTTGGACATGGACAAGTGGTCACAGCAATGTTTACTTTGTTTATCATATACTACCCGTTGTCTAGTGCTTGGTGCAATATTTAACCAGTGTTGGCTGACCTTACCTTGTTTATTAAACATAATCAGCAACAACGACATTCACCTTATGGACACAATAGTTAAACTTGCAAGTTAATGACTAACAATCAAACTGAATGGCAGCTTCATTATCAATCACTCCAAAACAATATAAGATGTGAAAGGATATAAAGTCTGTGACCAAACTAGATTACTGTAAATATTTTGCACTTATAATAATTAAATTAATATAATACAAGTAATGTGCATGTAGATGTATCTTGAGTGCAAAATTTTGTATGTATTGTTATTTTTTCCCCCACAAATGCCTAATGCAACCTTTTCGATTTACGGGTGGGGTAGACAGATTTTTTTTTTGGTGTCATTGGAAAACATATCCAATAAACTTTCAGCATATTGTGATAAAAGTGGTCTGAGAGAAGAATAGAGTTCTGCTCCTCCTCTTGGCTCTGTTTTCAGGCTTAGAAAACATAGTCAAGGGAGAGTTTGAGCAATCAGAGGTAATTTCAGACAGAGGGAGTTTCTATAAACTGTTCCACAAATGCAGATGCACCTACACCTCCCAGCTGTTGAAAGCCTGATCCAATGGCAGGAATTTCTGCAGTAAAAGTTGCTATTCCAGCATTTGCATCAACTGTCTACACTGCAAACACACCAATAAAAGGAAGACAGACTTCGTAAAAATGGAGACAAAGCGTTTTAGACATGGATGGGCCTTTTGCTAACCTCTTTAGGAGCCACCATTGTTGTTTGGAATTATCTTGTGACATCACAACAATCCAGCTGCCGTCTAATGGGAGGGGCTTAGCACATAGAAGGGAGAGCTGCAGGAGGAGGTCTCTCTTTGCAAATTCTGACTTTTTTTTCCATTTTCCAGAAAACTGCATACCTCAGATTTAAGAAAGATACCATCACAGGTAAATCCCTTCTTTTTGGCGTCCATATTTCTCTGAACAAAACCTTTCATTGAAACTTACTCAGTACAGAGATGGCTGCAGGCTGAGACTTTATAGATCTCAGAGTTTTGCTGTTTAAGGCTTGACAGCTGTAGTTCCCACTTTGACTCTCCTGAATGTCCACCAGTCTGAGCTCTGGTCCAGTATCAGACAGCAGATCTCCATTCAGGAGCCACATAAATTGGGCAGCAGGTCTTGAGACAGCTGAACAGGACAGGGTGATATCTGACCCTTCCACATAGTTTTCTTGTGACGGAGATATTGTCAAAATAATATTTTCTGGGCCATCTACATTGTGGGGCATATGAGGAGTAGAAAAACAACAAAAGAATTACAAAAGAAACTGCTATGTGATACGCAGCTTCTCTCAGTGTGAAGCTTCAGTATACTGTACCATCAACTTTGAAGCATGCATGCATATAGTGCAGGATAAAGAGTCTGCACGTATAAGTTAATAACTTACAGTTGATGGAGAGGTTTACTGGACCACTGGTGTCATTGCTAACAGGATTAAACACCTGGCACCTGAATGGTCCCTGGTCATAGCGGGTCACACTGACTATAGTGAGAGTGGAGCCTCCATCACTGAGCTTAACTCTGTCACTTTCTTTGACCTCAGAGCTGCTGTTCAGCCAGAGGAAAGAGAGGAAGGATCCAGAGGAGGAGCAGGACAGACGGACAGTACTGTACTCCAACATGTCTGTTGTGTTTGAAGTTACCACAACATTGGCATTGGCAACTCGCGCTGTGGGTGAAAAACATAGTGGTTTTACTGACCACCTTTCAGGCCCAAGGGCACATTGTTCAGTAGAGTGGAGCAATGTGGGGAGAGGATATGAATCCCATTTTAATGATAGTATGATGAATAATAATGACGAGACGTAAAAGGTTTGTATGAGAGTTGGACATAGACAAGTGGTCCGAGGAATGTTTACTTTGTTTATCATATACTACCCATTGTCTAGTGCTTGGTGCAATATTTAACCAGTGTTGGCTGACCTTACCTTGTTTATTAAACATAATCAGCCACGACCACATTCACCTTATGGACACAGGGCAGAAGAGCTGGGAACGTGGCTACTTACAGCTAGAACAGAGGTCACGTAGCTTCAGAGAACTATTTGTTCTTACATTACATTACATTGGAGTTTAACTACTCTATCAGAAGATATCACATCATAGAAGCTCTTTCCCAGGCTTGAGCAGCAGCCACCATCCACCAGGTACAGGCTTGAGCAGCAGCCACCATCCACCTGGCTCCAGCAGCAGCTAGCAGCAGCTAGCAGCTACCATCCACCAGAGCCAGGCTTGAGCAGCAGCCACCATCCACCTGGCTCCAGCAGCAGCTAGCAGCAGCTAGCAGCAGTTACCAGCCAAACATCAGAATGCCACCCAAAGGGTCAAAGGCGGAGGCGAAGGTGGAAGAGGAATACGTACTCCTTTCCCAGGTGAGCGAGTTACTCCTCCAACAAAAAAAAATGTTTATGGAGCTGATACAGCAACAAAGTGACAATTTCAGAGGCTTTGTGAAGGATATAATGGACACAACCAATACACGCTTAGATGCGCTATCAAGGGAACTACATGACATTAAAACCAGCCTGCAGTACACGCAGAAGGAGGTAGATGAAGTAAAGAATTCCAACGCGCAACAAATAGAGCGCTGCTGCGCGACCCAGACAGACCTCTATAAAATGTGTGAGAATCAGCTGGTTGCCACAGACAAGATGGAGTACCTCGAGGGACAGTCCAGACGCAACAACCTGGTGTTTGATGGCATCGCTGAATCACCAGGAGAGACCTGGGCAGAGGCAGAGGAAAAAGTGGAAGAAGGTGCTGGCTGAGAAGCTACAGCAGCAGGACGTTTCAGCAGGACGTGAAGATTTCACAGAGGTGGAGAGGGCCCATCCACCCTCGTACCAGTACAGAGATGAAATAACTCACTCATCCCAGGCATAATCCAGATACACACATAATCTACAAACCAGGTACGTTAAATGCACTCTGATGACAAACACAACTCACACATATCCCGGACAGAATGATTTATCACAAAGGATTGCTAATTATGAGGATGTGGAAATACGGACCTTTCAACACAGTAACTATCACACATGACATTGAAAATGATATAGATCCCGAGACTAATTTCTTTCACAGCTTAAAAAATGACTGCCGATACTACAATGAAGAGCAATTCAATAATACCATTAAGACCAGTCATAAACTTTCAATCATTCATTTCAATAGCAGAAGCCTGTATGCCAATTTTCACAACATAAAGTATTACCTCGGACAATTCTCGCAGCCATTCAACATTATTGCCATTACAGAAACCTGGATTAACAATGAAAGGGGCATGGACTTTGAACTCGAAGGGTACGAAATTATTTGTAAAAACAGAGAAAACAAGAATGGAGGTGGTGTGGCTTTGTTTGTAGATAAAAATCTCACCTACAAGGTAGTAGAGAACATGTCAACAGTGATAAATGATGTTTTTGAATGTGTTACAATTGAAATATTAATGGAAAAAAAAAAAACATCATTGTGAGTTGCATGTACAGAACTCCAGGCTCCAATATAGATTCTTTCATTAACTGGGTTGCAGAAAAATGTACAAAATCAAACCATAAAACCATGTTTATCTGCGGAGACTACAATATTGACCTTCTGAACCCAAACAAGCACAGAATGACAGACGAATTCATTAACACCTTATACAGTCTCAGTCTGTACCCTAAAATAACTAGACCCAGTCGAATCACCTCACACTGTGCCACGTTAATCGACAATATTTTCACAAACGTCCTAGATAACAACATAATAAGTGGATTATTAATAAATGACATCACTGACCATTTACCTGTATTTATTGTCTATAACTGCAACTACAATAAAACCTCCAAAGACATCAGACCACAATACAGACGAGTCAGAACAGAGGAATCTATGATTGCATTCGAAAACAATTTGATTGCATATGACTGGGACTCAATATATAAAGAAAATGATGTGAATATAGCATATGATAAGTTTGGGAAATCTTTCAAACAGTTATATGATAAAAATTGTCCAGTTAGGGAAGACAGCAGAAAAAATAAACATAAAAATGACCCATGGATCTCAAAAGGATTACAAAATGCTTGTAAAAAAAAGAACACTCTATATAGAGAATTTGTCAAACACAGAACTAAGGAAGCAGAAAATAAATATAAGAAATACAAAAATAAGTTAACAAGTATTATCAGAATATGTAAAAAAGAATATTATAGTACAATATTAGAAAATAATAAAAATAATATTAAAAGCATATGGACCATATTAAATAATGTGATTAGAGATACCCCGAGACATATCACTTACCCCCAGTATTTCAGCGAAAATGATAAAAAAATTAATAAAATGGAAGAGGTGGTGAATCAGTTTAATAATTATTTTGTAAACATTGGACCAAATTTAGCGGAAAAAATACCTATGACAGATACTTTAGCCCATGATGATATACCTATTAAGAGAAACACCAGCTCAATGTACCTCAATCCTGTTCATGAAAAAGAAATTATAGATGTTGTAAACAAATGCAAAAACAAAACTTCCATTGATTGTGATGACATTGACATAAAAACTGTCAAAAGGGTAATTACGGGTATCTCTAAACCATTAGCACACATCTGTAACCTGTCATTCCAAACTGGACAATTTCCTAATAAAATGAAAACAGCCAAAGTCATACCGATGTACAAAACTGGCAATAAACACCACTTCACAAATTATAGGCCAATCTCTCTGCTCCCACAATTCTCTAAAATTCTTGAAAAACTCTTTAATGACAGATTATGCAAATTCATAGATAAATACAAATTACTCACCGACAGTCAATATGGATTCAGAACAAACCGGTCAACAGCACTAGCCTTAACAGAACTCACAGAAGAAATCACTAACGCCACGGACAATAAGAAATTTACGATCGGGACATTTATAGACTTAAAAAAAGCATTTGATACTATAAATCACAATATATTAATTACAAAACTAGAACAATATGGGATCCGGGGGGTCGTTTTGAATTGGGTGAGGAGCTATTTAGAGAGAAGGCAACAATTTGTGATGATGGATGGATTTAAGTCAGAATGCTTGGACATTGTGTGTGGGGTTCCGCAGGGGTCAGTGCTGGGACCAATGTTATTTAACATGTATATCAATGATATTTGCAACGTATCGAAATCTCTGAAATTCATACTTTTTGCAGATGACACAAATATACTGGTTTCTGGGGAAAATTTGCAGCAACTTCTGTCCACATTGACCGTAGAGATTAGTAGACTAAAAAAATGGTTTGACAGAAATAAGTTATCTCTAAACCTAAATAAAACTAAAATTATGATATTTGGAAACTGTAAAAAATCGGAAAACATTGAGGTACAAATAGAGGGTGTAAACTTAGAAAGGGTATATGAAAACAAATTTCTAGGGGTAATCATTGACGACAAAATTTGCTGGAAACCTCATATAAAACACATACAAACCAAACTATCAAGAAGCATCTCAGTCCTGTGCAAAGCCAAGCACTTCCTGAATATTAAATCACTCCATATTCTTTATAACTCATTAATATTACCATATTTGTATTACTGTTCAGAAATCTGGGGAAACACATACAAAAGCTCTTTACAACCGTTGTGTATTCTTCAGAAGCGAGCCATTAGAATAATCCATAATGTAACTTATCATGAACATACTAATCAACTATTCATACAGTCCAAAACTCTCAAATTTCCTGATCTGGTTGAATTCAAAACTGCCCAAACAATCTTCAAAGCCAGAAATGATATGCTACCAAAAAACATACAGGCAATGTTTTCTGAAAGGGAGGGACGTTATAACTTAAGGGGACAGCTGAACTTCAAGGTTCACCACACACGCACAACGAAAAAGAGCTTTTGTATCAGCATCTACGGAGTTAAATTGTGGAATAAGTTAAGTGTGGAAGTACAGAAAAGCCAAAGCATAAGACAGTTCAAAAACAAATATAAAGACATCGTCTTCACAAAGTACAGAAATTTAGAAAAGCCTCTGTAACATTGACATATGTAGACTGTAGTTTGTAATATACATATTTGTATTTATATTTGTAATATCTATATATATAGTAACTTATAATATACATGTATAGGTATTTATAATGTAATATAGATTGTTTATAGTATATATATATATATATATATATATATATTGTATACAATTTATATATATAATTGTTTACAATATTTGTGTGTGATTATATTGACTATTTATAAATATACGTAGATATATATGCGTAGATATATATATATACACACAATTATTCTGTATTCATATTTGTATGCATTATTATAGCTTGCATTATACTGACATGTTGGTGACATCTATCCAAGCTAAATTGATCTATTAAGGGGTAGGACTAGATAAGTTTTTTTACTTCCTCCTACCCCCTTTCGAGCATGTAGAAAGTTTTTTTTTTAAATTTTACTTCTTTTGTGTGTTCTTTTGTTGTCTCTTTTATTTTTTATTTCATCTATTAATAATCAATTGATAATCATTAATTGATTAATAATCATGTTTTTTATTGCTTGCATGTTCGAAATAAAGACAATCAATCAATCAATCAATCAATCAACAGTTAAACTGGCAAGTTAATGACTAACAATCAAATTGAATGGCAGCTTCATTATCAATCACTCCAAAACAAATGTAAGATGCGAAAGGAGATAAAGTCTGTGACCAAACTAGATTACTGAAAATATAATTTTGCACTTATAACAAGTAATGTGCATGTATGACTGACCTCAATTTGTGCATTAGTCATATTTTCAAGCCATACCTTTTGCTGTGTTACTGCGCTCCAAGTATTTTTGTACGACCTCAAATATTTTTCTTTCCGAGCCTCAGTTGTCTCAGTTGTACAATCAACAATTGCAGATGTATCTTGAGTGCAAAATTTTGTATGTATTGTTATTTTTGTTCCACAAATGCCTAATGCAACCTTTTCAATTTACAGTTAGGGTAGACAGGTTTTTGGCGTCATTGGGAAAAATATCCAATAAACTTCAGCATATTGTGATAAAAGTGGTCTGAGAGTAGAATACAGTTCTGCTACTTCTCTTGGCTCTGTTTTCAGGCTTTAGAACACCTAGTGACAGGAGACTTTGAGCAATCACAGGTAATTTCAGAGAGAGGAACTTCTTATAAACTGTTCCACAAATGCAGTTGAACGCACGAATCCCAGATAATGAAATTCTGATCCAATGGCAGGAATTTCTGCAGTAAAAGTGGCTTTTCCCGCATTTGCATCAACTGTCTACACTGCAAACAAACCAATAAAAGGAAGACAGACTTCTTAAAAATGGTGACAAAGCGTTTTAGACATGGATGGGCCTTTTGCTAACCTCTTTAGGAGCCACCATTGTTTTTTTGAATTATCATGTGATGTCACAATAATCCAGCTGCCGTCTAATGGGAGGGGTTTAGCACATAGAAGGGAGAGCTGCAGGAGGAGGTCTCTCTTTGCAAATTCAGACATTTTTTTCCCCTTTTCCAGAAAACTGCATACCTCAGCTTTAGGACATTTTAATTTGATACCATCACAGGTACATCCCCTATTTTTGGCGTCCATATATTTTTGAACAAAACCTTTCATTGAAACTTACCCAGTACAGAGATGGCTGCAGGCTGAGACATTTCATATCTCAGGGTTTTGCTGTTAAAGGCTTGACAGCTGTAGTTCCCACTTTGACTCTCCTTAATGTCCATCAGTCTGAGCTCTGGTCCAGTATCAGACAGCAGATCTCCATTCAGAAGCCACATAAATTGGGCAGCAGGTTTGGAGTCAACTGAGCAGGACAGGGTGATGTCTGACCCTTCCGCATAGATTTCCTTTGACGGAGATACTGTGAGAATAATATTTTCTGGGCCATCTGCATGTAGGGGAAAACAAAAGCAAAAAGTTATTCTGCACTACTGCATTATCGTTCACCGCATCACCAGAAGAATAGAAACCTTGGTTCAAAGAAATGTAACAGAACAACCCTGCAATGAACCATTTATAAATGAGTCTGTACAATAATTGTGTTGGCATTGTGCTTTAGGTGGATTGATTCCATAAGGTTGAAAAATGTGTTTCTATTACTTTGGACAATAAATGGGGGACAAAATACACAACACAAGGCCACTCCTCACTAAGCTGTTACAATCTAAACGTTCTATCTCTGTTTGCATCCAGATGTTGTCAGATAAAGAACTGTGCATGTTAGTTAGTAACTCACAGTTGATGAAGAGGTTTATTGGAGCACTTGTTCCAGTACTGACAAGGTTGGACACCTGACATGTGTACGGTCCCTGGTCGTAGCGGGTCACATTAATTATAGTGAGATTGGCGCCTCCATCGGTGAGCTGAACTCTGTCACTGGCTGTAACCTCAGAGCTGCCGTTCAGCCAGAGGAAAGAGAGAGAGGATCCAGAGGAGGAGCAGGACAGACGGACAGAGCTGTTGAACTCCACCAAGTCTGTGCTGCTGGCAGTTACCATGACATCGGAAACTGGCACTGTGGATGAAAAACAAAATGGTTTTTTTTAGTGCTTTTCCAATCTGCACTTTAAAGTGGTTGTTCTTTAGGATACATTTCCAATGCTCTGTTTAATATGACCTCCTGATTTTGTATGTCTTATCATTTTTTTTCTTCTTTGGGGTCATATTTGTATATGTTTGTTTAATTATTTTGTCATTTTTGTTTTTGTTAAATGTTATGTCTAATTGTGCTTGTATTGTATAATTGTTGTTGAGGACTCCCTTGAAAAAGAGATGGTACAACACAAGGGGTTATTCCTAATAAAGAGTTTCCATATAATATCATGTAGTCCAATTCACCCTATGACCTTAACACAGTACGACCATAAAACGTCCATCAGTGTCTCAATAAGAGCTACACATGAACAGCAAATTAAGACAGGACAGTTGTGCAGGAATGCATTTGAGTATACAGGTGTGTTTAAAAGACGGTAAACACAGTGTATCCATTAGATGGTTTTTTTAACATATTGTTGATATCATTACTTAGAGCCATACAACATAAAATAAGAATAATGCTCATCAGAATCATTGTTCAATTGAAATGATTCAAATCTCACAGTTACTGTCCGACTTATAGACTTTAAAATGTCATTATCGGTGAGAACGTATCCCAAAATTGGAATAGAGGTAAACTGAGCATAACAGTTTATTCTTGACCTTGGAAACAGTAGATGGACAAAAAATTAATGTTTACTTAAATTTGACTTAATTGCTTTTTCCTTGCTTGTTTTGTCATAGTATCATATCATTATTATCATGTCATTATGCAATAACATAATCTGAATTCTGTTTTAGCTAGTTTGTTTTAAACCTTTATATATAGATCTCATTTAAAACCACTCAACACCTGAACACATTTTTATTCATTATTTAACCGTCATGCATCATCTCCATTCAGAATTGAAAGTGAAGTAACATGTGGAATGTCCTCACCTTGTACGTCCAGTCTTGTGTTCCCTGTCTTCGATGGTTCCCCAGCTGGAAAAATGGTAACTATGTATTCTCCACTGTCCTCAGGAGTCAGATCCCTGAGCTCCAGCGATCCAGTAGACATGAAGAGGGTGACCCTGCCTTCGTACTCTGGTCCAGTTATGTTGTCAACATTGAAAGATATTATGTTCTTATCACCAAATTTCCATTCCACTATTGTGAATGGTGTTACCGTGGGAGGCAGTGTTGTGGTGAACATCACTTTATCTCCGACAGCTGCAATCAGAGTGTCTGGCAACACACCAGCTGCTTCGGTCAAACCTGGAGGAGACATTTACAGGTCTGAGAGGAACTCGGATAAGTTGAGGAGATTGTTAAAATCGGCCACTGTGACAATATCCTGAATCAGAATCCAAAAGAACACACGAAACAAATCGTTTCCATAATATATAAGTATAGATGTCTATCTATTGAAAACAAACAAGCAATAAAGTTACGGTGGTTGGTTTCAATCTTAAGCATTTGAAGTAGATGACAATTTAAACCACATTATGGAACTGAAGTCTTACAAAGTGAACCATTTAGCGAGAGACCAGTGGGCTGATTATCTATCAGAACAGCCAGTTTAATATTCTGCATCTTAATCTATCAAACACTTTCTAATGAAGCTACACCTTCATCAATTTTTTATTTATATAAATTCAAGAAACATACATACAATTTCCTTGACCACAGGCTTTAGAGCCAACTATAAATACATGTTATGCTTTTATAAGAAATGGTCTGCTGTCCACGCTGCTATCAAGTCACAAAAGCATGATAGCGACCTCAAGATACGGGCAACTTTCCATGAAAATCTTAACAATTCAACGATTTTTAAAAGTTTAGAAAATATAGTTTGAACACTGACATCAGAAGAAAATAACAATTCAAACAACAAGATTGTTACCTGTGAAAGCCACAGCAACTGTACAAAGTAAAGGTAAAATATCCATTGATCTTCCTTTGTGAGGTATAAACAGCTGAGGGAAATGTCACTGATCAAACTTTGACTGTCTTACTAGATGCGAGCCTCCGGCAGCTCTAATTATACGAGTCAGTGAACGCAGAGCTACGTGTTGAGTTACAAAGTGTCTGCATAATGAGATAAACCCACTAAGATGCAGTCATGACCTAAAGCTGCAAGACGTCACCCTCTAGTGGGGTAAATGGGTTTTTATTGACATCCTGAAGGGAAATGAGGAGATGTGAAAACTACTGTTCATTTGATAGTATAATTCATTCATATTAATACATAATTAACTATTAATCAATTCATACTCATTTCGTGTAAACAACAATAAGATTACACATGATGTATGTCAGACAGAGTGGAATAAGACATATTTTAAGTGACTAAAAGAGAAAAAAAAATGTAAAGGAGCAGTAGGCATCATTTAACACATGCATGAATGTTTGAATCATACCAAACCTCTAGTTTCTGAAGATTCATTCAGCTTTTATGACATTTTTTCCTTTTGTTTTGTTGTCTGCTTGTTTTTTATGTTTATTTGCATTTGAGAATATTTGTTTAGTGAGTTATTTTAGTCCCTATAAGATTATAAAGAAGAGTGGTACCAAATAAAGATGTCAGAATAGTAACCTTACATTTCAACCTCATTTTGTTGCAATGCATCATGGTGATCTTAAAAAATTCACAGTATAAAAAAGAAAAAGAAAATGACCTGCAGGTGGCACAAGACAAAAAGTCAGAAGATACCTGCCAAATTGTCTGGCAGTCCATCTAACAGTTGTTGAGATATTTCACTAAAATTATAAATGTCCTCCTCACGGTGGGGCCAGAGGAAAGCCAGAGCAGCACTCAGTCTGTGTGTGTATGTTTACATTCTCTGGGTGCCATGAATGTCTGGACAAAATGTCAACTTTCAATTTTATATAATATAGGATACTGGATTACTTAATCAAACCGTTTGTGAACAATGATTGTGTCTTTCCATCAGCAACCTGACGGAACTAAAGTATCAATTGTAATGTTGCCACCTCATATCTAAAACAGGGTCTCTCTGAATAGACCCATGACGGTTTAATGATGTCAAACTGCGGTAGTTGTTGCTATTTGGACATAATAAATGCTAACACCTTCACAAAACTACTTTAATTATTAATTGTTGTGTTTTTTGCACATTGAAAGATTCAATTACCTTGCATTGTTGTTGATCATTAACAGAGGTATGATGACGGAAAACCCCACTGCACAGTACTTCCTTGTACTACCTTCATATCTTGAAATAGACACACATTACACGGAAATCAACAAAGCAAAGTGAAGGAGTGTGATCCTTTTTTTCACTTGTCATATTTGAGGATACTGCATAAGAAATGGAAAAAGCTGTGATACACTTCATCATCCTGGTGTCCATCTCAGGTGAGCTCGTACCACATGATACAGCAGATAAAAAATTTTATTCACTTAATTATTCAAGTTGCTGTATTCTAAATATCAGTGGGAAGACACAAATTTTCCTAACATGGAGGGTCAAAGAGGAGTTTCTATGCAGCTTATCTGACAATCTGCTATGCAAACATATCAGCTAATTCAGCTGTTTAGCAATTTGATGATCACTTTAATTTACTCAGGAGTTTATTTCTGGTTGCAGCAAAAAGAAAATGTTAAAATTACCTCAAAGCTACAACTGAGCTATGAAAATAGTCATGATGCTTCTCTTACCCAGAGGTGTACTGTATTTAAGCTTCTTCAGGGAGAACAGGTGTTTTTTTCTGCTGCAGATTTGTGTTTCTGGTCCTTTTAAGATCCCCATAAATGTCTCCTCCAGGTTTGACAAAAGGAGCTGGTTTGTTGCCAGACACTCTGAATGCAGCTGTCGGAGATAAAGTGATGTTCACCACAACACTGTCTCCCACGGAAACACTATTCACAATAGTGGAATGGAGATTTGGTGATAAGAAAATAATATCTTTCAATGCTAACAACACAACTGGACCAGGGTACGAAGGCAGGGTCACCCTCTTCATGTCTACTGGATCTCTGGAGCTCAGGAATCTGACTCCTGATGACAGTGGAGAATACATAGTTACCATTTTTCCAGCTGGGGAACCATCGAAGACAGGGAACACAAGACTGGACGTACAAGGTGAGGAAATTTCACATGTTACTTTGCTTTCAATTCTGAATGGAGATTATGCATGACGGTTAAATAATGAATAAAAAATGTGTTGAGTGGTTTTAAATGAGATCTATATAAAGGTTTAAAACAAACTAGCTAAAATAAAATTCAGATTATGTTATTGAATAATTACATGATAATAATGATATGATAATATGACAAAACAAGCAAGGAAAAAGCAATTAAGTCAAATTTAAGTAAACATTCATTTTTTGTCCATCTACTGTTTCCAAGTTCAAGAATAAACTGTTATGCTCAGTTTACCTCTATTCCAATTTTGGGATACGTTCTCACCGATAATGACATTTCAAAGTCTATAGGTCAGACAGTAACTGTGAGATTTTAATAATTTCCCTTGAACACTGATGCTGATGAGCATTATTCTTATTTTATGTTGTATGGCTCTAAGTACTGATATCAACAATATGTTAAAAAAAACATCTAATGGATACACTGTGTTTACTGTCTTTTAAACACACCTGTATACTCAAATGCTTTCCTGCACAACTGTCCTGGCTTAATTTGCTGTTCATATATAGATCTAGTTGAGACACTGATGGACGTTTTATGGTCGTACTGTCTTATGGTCATAGGGTGAATTGGACTACATGATATTATATGGAAACTCTTTATTAGGAATAACCCCTTGTGTTGTACCATCTCTTTTTCAAGGGAGTCCTCAACAACAATTATAAAATACAAGCACAATTAGACAAAACATTTAACAAAAAACAAAAATAACAAGATAATTCAACAATACCAAATATGACCCCAAAGAAGAAAAAAAATGATAAGACATACAAAATCAGGAGGTCATATTAAACAGAGCATTGGAAATGTATTCTAAAGAACAACCACTTTAAAGTGCAGATTGGAAAAGCACTAATTAATTCAATGCCAGTACTGTAAAGTTGTTTTTCATCCACAGTGCCAGTTTCCGATGTCATGGTAACTGCCAGCAGCACAGACTTGGTGGAGTTCAACAGCTCTGTCCGTCTGTCCTGCTCCTCCTCTGGATCCTCTCTCTCTTTCCTCTGGCTGAACGGCAGCTCTGAGGTTACAGCCAGTGACAGAGTTCAGCTCACCGATGGAGGCGCCAATCTCACTATAATTAATGTGACCCGCTACGACCAGGGACCGTACACATGTCAGGTGTCCAACCTTGTCAGTACTGGAACAAGTGCTCCAATAAACCTCTTCATCAACTGTGAGTTACTAACTAACATGCACAGTTCTTTATCTGACAACATCTGGATGCAAACAGAGATAGAACGTTTAGATTGTAACAGCTTAGTGAGGAGTGGCCTTGTGTTGTGTATTTTGTCCCCCATTTATTGTCCAAAGTAATAGAAACATATTTTTCAACCTTATGGAATCAAACCACCTACAGCATAATGCCAACACAATTATTGTACATACTCATTTATAAATGGTTCATTGCAGGGTTGTTCTGTTACATTTCTTTGAACCAAGGTTTCTATTCTTCTGGTGACGTGGTGAATGATAATGCAGTATTGCAGAATAACTTTTTGCTTTTGTTTTCCCCTACATGCAGATGGCCCAGAAAATATTATTCTCACAATATCTCCGTCACAAAAAAACTATGCGGAAGGGTCAGACATCACCCTGTCCTGTTCAGCTGACTCCAAACCTGCTGCCCAATTTAAGTGGCTTCTGGATGGAGATCTGCTGTCTGATACTGGACCAGAGCTCAGACTGATGGACATTCAGGAGATTCAAAGTGGGAACTACATCTGTCAAGCCTTTAACAATAAAACTCTGAGATATGAAATGTCTCAGCCTGCAGCCATCTCTGTGGGTAAGTTTCAATGAAAGGTTTTGTTCAAAGAAATATGGATGCCAAAAAGAAGGGATTTACCTGTGATGGTGTCAGATGAAACTGATGCTTTAGAAAAGATTTAGATTTGCTATGCTAATAGCAGCTAATGTAGCATCAAGCTGCTAGCTTCATGCAGAGATGAGGACTACAGAAGTCCGGTAACCATCTTCTAACTCAACACCCCCAGATTTTATTTCTTATTTTCAAACTTGTCATCATCTCTTTACTTGTTATCTTTATCGTCCTGATAAACATGGACTTCTTTTTCTTTTTTTGCGCCTTTTTGCCTAAAGAGGATGCAAAACTCTGCTAATTTGTTTTGACAGGATCATTTTACTTAGTGAGGGTCAAATATTCTGATGTATTTTGCATTCACCTCACTTGTGGTTTTGTTTATGAGTTTACAAATAGCTGATATTGCTAAATCAATTTGGTTATGTGATTTTATTTTTTTTACATTTCAGGCGGGCCTGGGGGTCTTTCAGCTGGTGCCATTGCTGGAATAGTTTTAGGTGTAGTGGCTCTTTGTGCAGCAGCTGGTGGAGGGGGTATTATTATTATTATAAAAACAAGTGAGTAAGAGAATAGCCTTCATTACCATTCAGACATTTCTGCCTTTCATCATGTATTAACAGGAGACTGACATTAGAGTTCACCTAACTTAAAACTAACCTTAATCTAATCTGTATTACACTAGACTTAAAGTATTCAAAACAATAGACAATAAAGAGTTATTGTAATACATGAATGACATTCTTAACACATCATTCACAATAACAATCCTAATTATTTTCATCAAAAAATGAAAAGCTGATGTAAGAATTGAATTGTTTAGCATTATTGCTGCATTAATTTTAATCAGTAAACAATCTTATATTAAAGTTGAGAAATTTATTTTCTGTAATTTTAGAAAATTCTACCCAAACACAACACAGGTTACAGTTGAATTTGAGTTGCATCTTGTGTTATGAAAACTTATAAAGTCAACATTCATCTTTCTCTTAAAAGGTGAGTTTTGAACTAATTATTCAGAATTTGTAAAACATGGATGAATGCATTTTGAAGGACAAAGCATCAAGATGTTTCCGTAGCAATGATTCTACGTAGTTTATCTAAAGATCCTACTATAGGCCAAAATTCTGAACTCATTATAACATACAGATGATCAGATGATTAGGCCAAAACTTACAAAGACCACTAACAAATTTAGCAGCCATGACATATTATCACCATATTGATCCAGTTTTGGCTAATGTCTCATCAAAACATTTGCCATTTACTCATCCAGTGGAGAGCAACAGTAGCATTTCTGCTGCATTTCCTGTCAAAAGCAAGCAAGCAATTCCAATATTCGTTCTCCTGTTATTTTGCTGAAAAACCTCATCGCGAAACAATCCTATGAATGTGAAAGGACTGAAACAGAATGAAAATCTCCATAGGGCTTAATAACTTGTGAGTTTTTTTTTTTTTTTTAAATATCTATGCTGTCTTTTATTGTACTTTGACAATTTTTAAAACATTTCTTGTTCTGCTATTACTAATGTGTTTGCAATTAAAGCAATGAAGTTAGTCAGGTATTCTTTTTGTGTTTTGTGTACTTTTTGCATTTCTACAATGTATATCTAATGCTAGCTTTTATTCTCTTTTCCTCCTGTTATGACCAACCTCAACATTGAACAAAATGGGGTGTGGATAAGACATTTTGCAACTTATATGTAAAAAATACATTTATTAAAATAATATGGACAATTGCAGGGTTTTTTACATCAGATGGATTTAACAGCAACTGAATATAATATGTAACAGTCTTTTAAATACAAAGGTCAGACAACTGTGGAAATTGTGTTTAAAGTAAAGCTTGATACATTTGACATTTCCTCATTTACTGTCAACAGCCAATAAATAAAACAAGTGAAAGCTTAATTTGACTTTGGAAGTGCCCTTTATAATTATTATCCAATGGCAGGTTTCATTATATGACTTTTGCTGAAGTTAATACTGATAATCTAAAACGTTGAGTTGCAAAATGTCTGAATGAGACAAATCCATTAAATCTGCCAAGCACTCTAATGCCAAAATCTGAAGAATGTCATCCTCCTGTGACGCAAACTGTAGTTGTTCTGGCCGTTTGGTAAATAAATAATATCTACAAGAAATTTCAATTAATTGTGCAGAACAAGGGTGGAATAAGACATCTATTAAGTGACTAAAGGAGAAATAAAAAAAAAAATGGTAAGGAGCAGTAGGCATCATTTAACACATGCATGAATGTTTGAATCATTCCAAACCTCTAGTTTCTGAAGATTCATTCAGCTTTTATGACATGTTTTCCCTTTCGTTTTGTTGTCTGCTTGTTTTTTATGTTTATTTGCATTTGAGAATGTTTGTTTAGTGAGTTATTTTAGTCCCTATAAAATTATAAAGAAGAGTGGTACCAAATAAAGATGTCAGAATAGTAACCATAAATTTCAACCTCATTTTGTTGCAATGCATCATGGTGATCTTAAAAAAATTCACAGTATAAAAAAAAAAAGAAAATGAACTGCAGGTGGCACAAGACAAAGAGTCAGAAGTGTAGAGGAAAAATTATCATTTATTGTATGACCTTTGTACCAAGAATGACTGTGTTATACTGTTTTTATGGCCTGGCATGACCGGCTCCCTTATCTGCTTGAACTATATTTCAACCCCTGATGTCTGGCTTTCTTTCCTTTTTGAACTGAACTTGCTTTTAATGAACTGTCCTTGTTAATACAATGCCTGATCTGCATACCACACTCATTGAGTGTCAAATGATGGAAGGTTGAAATATAGCCTAGCCTGCACATTAACCGTTTCATGTGTGTCTGAGACAAGAGTGTGCCTTCATTTGGGAAATGTCCTGTTCTTTATTAAGCGATGTCTCTTTGTTCTATATTAAGTATGTCTATCCCTTCATTGAATGTAACTATTGACTCTTTGTTCTTATGCATATAAAACCCTGGTGAAGATGTACTCAGTACCGATTCCTCGGCAGTCAGTAGCTGACTGTCACTTTGTTGGTTTCGGTCCTTTTGCGCAAAAGCTTTATAAAATATATACAAAGATAAATGTCTCTTTGTTGGTCTCCTTATTCGGTCAAACTCCCACCACAAACTTGGCGACGAGGATGGGATGCGACGACTGATCTGGACTCCGTTGGAACAACAGAAAAGTGCACTGAATAAAAGATTCCCCCGAGGGGTGAGACGCTGTTCCTCCAGTGTCCGGCCAGCGATCGCATCCCCGCCAGGACAAGAACCAAAACGCGTGCAAACCAAAACGGTGAGAAAGAATTTAAATTGTTTAAAAAGGTAAACATTTGAGTAGAAGTGCACTTTGGTGAAAAGCCTCTCCTTCTGCGCCGGCAGTGCAGTGAAGTAGAGACTGTGTGGTGTTTAACTGGACTTCCAAGGTTAAACAGAAGCACTTAAGGGGTAGACAGACGTGTCTTAGTTAACTAACAGGGAAGTTAGGACAAGAGAATGGGAATCTTTGCAAAGTAAACAACGTAAATGCTCGGAGCCTGAACCAAAAGATCCAAATAAATTGTTGCCACTGTGCCATTTTATGAAATAAAAATATCCTGGCAGTTGTAGGCAGTTTGGTGTGTGGGTGGAACTGGGATTCCCAGAAGAAGGCAGTTTCAGTGACAGACAATTAACACAACTGAAGGAGAGACTAGGTAGGAGGGGATTTGCACCCTTTAAGGCAGATTGGAAAGCGTATGCAATGTGGAAGGATGAATGTCAGAGAAGAGAAGCACGGCAATTAAAAGAATAAAAGAATAAAAAAGAGGAGAAAGGAAAGAAAGAACAAAAATCACAAACACAAAATATTAACCAACAATTTCCTCTTCTGTCCGCTCTTCTGTCCGAGCTGAACCCTGGGAAAGTGCATCCTGATCTGGACTCTGCTCCACCGCCACCATACAACTCAGCTGCACCACAGCCAGTACCCCCAGCACCGACACCTCCGCCTCCAACAGCTACCGCACCACCGCCGGAGATGGCTCCACTACATCAGGCAGGGGCCAGCGACGGGGGACCGGCAGACAACACCAGGAGCAGGGCAAAGCTGGAGAGCCAACAAAAGGAGGAGAGAGTCTGGCACGACACCAGGCCCCTCCGACAGAACCCTGCAATGAACTGCTGTTCCCAATGCGAGAGGTAGCGGGACCCGAAGGCGTGATATTGGTCCATCGCCCTTGGACAGAGGCAGGCCTAATCGACGCCGTCGCTCACCTGCCCCGGCCGGAAAAGAATTCCACTCAGTGGGTAAAAATTTGAATTTTTGCAGAGACTATAGGCCAACCATGAGGGAAGTACACAGGGTACTGCAAAAGGACTTTGGGACTCATCACAAAATCAGGGGCTATTTCACTGAAGCCAGAATGCCTCTGCATCTGAAAAGTTCCACATGGGATGATGATGCCAACCGAGAATACCGAGACTCACTTACAGCACTCTGCACAGCGGTCCAGGCCGCATTCCCAGTTCCACAAGATATGACCGCTCTGGAACTGATGAATCAGGGCTTAGACTGGAAATCCTGCAGCTTAGCAGATATTTTGCAACATGCTGAGCATAAAGAAGACGTTCAAAACGTCAGGACGCACTAATGAAGAAAGAGAAAAAGGACATTGAGGAAGAAGAGAAAGGAGAATGGCTGGGGAAAAGATGGACTCAAACTGAAATGGTGGCGATGGGCGGACCCCAGAGGAGCAGGAGCCACCCGGGCGAAGCAGGATGATGAGGTAATGCACACGCACACTCAAATACGAGATAAAGACACTAATTGAAAAGCCAGAGAGGTTGAGTTTGACACACATTTACTGGACAAAGTCAGTTGCTGTTGTTTCTGTTACTCTCTCTGCTGCCCAAAATGCCAGCTGAATTAACACAGGTGCCGGATTGCCTCTGGGCAAAACATAAGTACGATGTTGGACTGATGGAAAAGATGCCACACCTTTGGAAATCCAAAATCAGACGACAGGCCTTGTCTCAAACATTATCGGATTTTCATCAGCAGCTGAGCCTAAATTTGCAAAATTTTGAATTTCCATCAGGTTCCGTCTCTTGGCTTATGTAGACGACCTTAGATGGCCAGCCCCTCAGAGGAGGCATGCAAAACAGACACAGTTGTCACATCTAACATTTCTGGCTAACAGCGGTCACAAAGCCAGCTTGTCTAAATTGCAATTTGTCCAGACAAAGATAACATATCTGGGACATGTGATCACAGCAGAGGGCAAATCCCTCTCATCCCAAACTGAATTAACACACTCCAAAACGTTCCTCTGCCAGTAACAAAGAAACAAGTGTTGAGTTTCCTAGAATGACGTCATATTGAGGACAGTGGATCCCTAACTATTCAGAACGAGAGGCACCCATCTCAGCTACTGTCCATGGCAAAAAAAGCCCATGGCAAAATAACATGGACCCCAGAAGCACAAAAGGCCTTTGTAGATTTGAAGAGTGCACTCATAAATGCTCCAACACTTGGCTTACCAAGTTCAAATAAGCCATTTGTACAGTTTCTTGATCAAAAGGGTGGATATGCCACTTCTGTCCTCTGCCAAAAACATGGGGATAAACTCAGACCTGTTGCTTATTTTTCTACAAAACTGGATCCAGTAGCAGCAGGTCTGCCCCTCTGCCTTAGAGCTGTAGCAGCTGCAGAGAAGGCAGTGACAGCCTCTAGAGATTTAGTAGGTTATTCATGGTACCACACGCTGTAGCTCATGGTGCCACACACAAAAGACACCGCATTTGTCTGCGCAGCGCTGGTTGAGATATCACACCACATTGTTGGAAATGCCTAACGTCACGGTCAAACGCTGTTCCACTCTAAATCCTGCTTCTCTTCTCCCAACACAGGAAGATGGCGATGACTCGGAAAACTTTCATGACTGTGTGCAGATTCTGGAGGAGGAGTGTTCGCCAAGGGTTGATCAGTCAGACACAACTCTCCCAAACGCTGACCTTGAGTTGTTTGATGGATGGTTCTGCATCGAGAGACAAAACAGCCGTCAATCAAACAGGTTTTGCTGTTGTCACTCTACACGCAATTGTAGCATCGGGCAAATTACCATCACATTTTTCAGCACAAGCTGTAGCACTCACCGAAGCATGCAAACACGCTGAGGACAGAACAGCAAACATCTACACAGACTCTCGTTATGCGTTTGGAGTGGTTCATGACTTTGGTGCCCTTTGGCGACACAGATGTTTCCTCACCTCCTCTGGAAAACCGGTAGCTAATCACCACCTTGTTTCTGATCTTTTGGCTGCTATAATGGTGCCAACAGAAGTATCTGTGATGCGATGTGATGCTCACACTAACAACTCTGACCCTGTCTCAGTGGGAAACGCTTCTGCAGTGTTAGGGATTCAGTAGAAAAGGACCCACTAGCAGACACACAGCTCTTGGTTCAGAGTAGATTTAATTTAGTTCTCAAGCAACAATCCAAAGGGCAAAAAACAGTCTCGTAGTCAATAGGCAGGCAGAGGTCAAAAATCTAAAAAGTCAGAACAGAGTCCAAGGCAAAGGTATCCAAAACACAGAATCCAAACAGGGCAGGTCAAAATCAGGCAAAGGTCAAAAATCACAGGCAGACAGAATATAACAAGATTAACGGAACGCTGGAAAGGCTCAAGTATTAACTGGCACGATCTGGCAGAGACTCCAAGGCACACCGGACTTAAATACCCACAAACCAATCACCACAAACAGAAATCAGGTGTGCACACAAAATGGCGGGAAAACAAACAAAGACAGGGTGGAGTCAGGGCCACATGACTTTTCAAAACAAAAACAGAAAACACATGACAACACCACATGATCATGATCATGATCATTCTATGCTAAACTAGCACATGGGAAAGACCAATGAGGAATGAGTATAGCCATAAATGCTAACTGGTATACCAGAGGGTTTTCAACTTTTGCCTCTGATTACTGTAAAAGGTGCGTCACATGTGCAGCACACAACGCTGCTGGAGCTCCTAAGGTTACGCAGCACGGCCATCCTCCCCCCCAAGGCCCTTTTGAATACTTTATGATGGATTTCATAGAACTCTCACTATGTGAAGGAAAGAAATATTGTTTGGTGTTGGTGGATATGTTCAGCAAATGGGTTGAAGTTTTCCCTTCTTCCAAACAGGATGCAGTGGCCAAGGTTCTCCTCAGGGAAATCATCCCACGGTGGGGAATTCCCACAAAACTCAGCAGTGATAATGGTCCGGCTTTCATACATCAAGCTATGAAAGAAATGTCTGAATTTCTTGGTTATGACCTTAAATATCATTGCTCTTACCATCCACAGAGTGGTGGTGCTGTTGAAAGAGAGAATGGCACCATAAAAGCAAAACTCAGCAAATGTTGTGAGGAAACTGGTTTAACGTGGATAAAAGCACTTCCTCTTGTGCTTTTTTTGAGTCCATTTGAGGTAGTTTATGGGAGGCCTCACAATACAGGGCTTAGACCAGGGACTACTTCTTTAGACTCTAAACTGTATGATGACAACATGTTGAATTACTGTATAAGTCTCTCAGCCTCCCTTTCAGCTCTCCATTCACAGGTGAAAGCCGTACTGCCTACGCCAGCTGACACGCCACAACACAACTTCAAGCCTGGTGACTGGGTGGTGATCAAAGACTTCAGGAGAAAACACTGGAAGCAGCGGCGGTTTCAAGGTCCGTTCCAGGTCCTCCTGATCACCCAGACCGCCGTGAAGGTTGCTGGTAAAATCCCTTGGATCCACGCCAGCCACTGCAAACGCGTCCCGGAACCCGACGACTTCCAACCATCTGTTGGAACAGGTGGAAAGTAGCGTGCCAAGCTACCAACGAACGCACTGGAATAGGTGGAAAGTAGCATGCCAAGCTACCAACAAGCGCATTGGAGACCGTGTTGTGAGCCAATCACCTCACTTATTTTGTGTGGCTGGGGAGAGAGAGGAGGGTAGTAACCCGAGTTTCTGAAACTGCAAGAAGGTCACGCATAAATAAGTGTGGTAGGAGGTTAACTTGCGCGTCAAAGATGGCGTCACCACAAGGACCTCCATGGCATCCATTCAGAGACCCAGGTTTTTGTGGCCTGCGCGGTACAATGTGTTTCCTTCTTACCCTGGCTCGAAGCACAACACGCATCACAGAACACTAAGACACCCTCAAGTTCAAACAATGGGACAAACGTAGCTAAATTAAGACCACGCAGATCCACTCCAGCTCACCAAACCAAAGACGGACGGGTAATGCAAGAAGTGCAACATGTAGACATTGAATCTATCAACTTTAGCAATACTATGTCTTTTAGGTTGCTGTGTTATTCCAATGGTCAGAGGCTTGATAATGCGTGCTATAGATAAATCTGTCTCACATCAAATGACCTTGATACAGGTGATAGAAGAAAGCAGGCGTGACCGTGCTGATGCTACTATCCATACATGGCGACGTGAATGGTCTAATGTTACGGAAGAATCTGTGTACATGAACGTAGATTAACCTTTGATATCATTAAATTTCGTATCTTTTGTTGTTGCTCAAAGATGCCTATGTCTCATTTTCTTAAGAAATGTTTTCCCTCACGGGACTGATGACGTGTTATCTTAAATCTTAACGACTTGATATCACTGATGCTTAATTACCTGTGAGTTGTGTAGACTTGTACGGCATATATTACTCTGATTAATATTGTTACTGTTTTACTAATGTTTATTACAACATTTAATATGTCACTGATAGTCATGATCTAATACCTTTTATCTTTTTCATCTACTACTTAAGTGATCATGTCAGATCAAAAGGGGGGAGATGTAGAGGAAAAGTTATCATTTATTGTATGACCTTTGTACTAAGAATGACTGTGTTATACTGTTTTTATGGCCTGGCATGACCGGCTCCCTTATCTGCTTGACACTCTGAATGCAGCTGGATAGGAGATAAAGTGATGTTCACCACAACACTGTCTCCCACGGTAACACCATTCCTGTTAGTGGAATGGAGATTTGGTGATAAGTTGATGATATATATTTTGTGAAGGTCTTACCATTTATTATGTCCAAATAGCAAAAACTACCGCTGTTTGACATCATTAAACCGTCATGGGTCTATTCAGAGAGACCCTGTTTTAGATATGAGGTGGCAACATTACAATTGATACTTTAGTTCCGTCAGGTTGCTGATGGAAAGACACAATCATTGTTCACAAACGGTTTGATTAAGTAATCCAGTATCCTATATTATATAAAATTGAAAGTTGACATTTTGTCCAGACATTCATGGCACCCAGAGAATGTAAACATACACACACAGACTGAGTGCTCCTCTGACTTTCCTCTGGCGCCACCGTGAGGAGGACATTTATATTTTTAGTGAAATATCTCAACAACTGTTAGATGGACTGCCAGACAATTTAGCAGGTATCTTCTGACTTTTTGTCTTGCGCCACCTGCAGGTCATTTTCTTTTTCTCTTTTTTTAAGATCACCATGATGCATTGCAACACAATGAGGTTGAAATTTATGGTTACTATTCTGACATCTTTATTTGGTACCACTCTTCTTTATAATCTTATAGGGACTAAAATAACTCACGAAACAAACATTCTCAAATGCAAGTAAACATCAAAAACAAGCTGACAAAAATGATGCCACACAATGATTCAAACATTCATGCATGTATTTAATGATGTCTACTGCTCCTTAACATTTTTTTATTCCTCCTTTAGTCACTTAAAATATGTCTTATTCCACTCTGTCTGACATACATCATGTGTAATCTTATTGTTGTTTACACTAAATGAGTATGAATTGATTAATAGTTAATTATGTATTAATATGAATGAATTATACTATCAAATGAACAGTAGTTTTCACATCTCCTCATTTCCCTTCAGGATGTCAATAAAAACCCATTTACCCCACTAGAGGGTGACGTCTTGCAGCTTTAGGTCATGACTGCATCTTAGTGGGTTTATCTCATTATGCAGACACTTTGTAACTCAACACGTAGCTCTGCGTTCACTGACTCGTATGATTAGAGCTGCCGGAGGCTCGCATCTAGTAAGACAGTCAAAGTTTGATCAGTGACATTTCCCTCAGCTGTTTATACCTCACAAAGGAAGATCAATGGATATTTTACCTTTACTTTGTACAGTTGCTGTGGCTTTCACAGGTAACAATCTTGTTGTTTGAATTGTTATTTTCTTCTGATGTCAGTGTTCAAACTATATTGTCTAAACTTTTAAAAATCGTTGAATTGTTAAGATTTTCATGGAAAGTTGCCCGTATCTTGAGGTCGCTATCATGCTTTTGTGACTTGATAGCAGCGTGGACAGCAGACCATTCGCATAACTTATAAAAGTAACTTTATTGCTGAAACAAAGAATGTATTTATAGTTGGCTCTCAAGCCTGTGGTCTAGGAAATATGTATGTATGTTTCTTAAATTTATATAAATAAAAATTGATGAAGGTGTAGCTTCATTAGAAAGTGTATGATAGATTAAGATGCAGAATATTAAACTGGCTGTTCTGATAGATAATCAGCCCACTGGTCTCTCGCTAAATGGTTCACTTTGTAAGACTTCAGTTCCATAATGTGGTTTAAATTGTCATCTACTTCAAATGCTTAAGATTGAAACCAACCACCGTAACTTTATTGCTTGTTTGTTTTCAATAGATAGACATCTATACTTATATATTATGGAAACGATTTGTTTCGTGTGTTCTTTTCGATTCTGATTCAGGATATTGTCACAGTGGCCGATTTGAACAATCTCCTCAACTTATCCGAGTTCCTCTCAGACCTGTAAATGTCTCCTCCAGGTTTGACCGAAGCAGCTGGTGTGTTGCCAGACACTCCTCTGATTGCAGCTGTCGGAGATAAAGTGATGTTCACCACAACACTGTCTCCCACGGTAACACCATTCCAAACAATGCACTGGAGATTTGGTAATAAGATCATAATATATTTCAATGTTGACAACATAACTGCACCAGCGTACAAAGGCAGGATCACCCTCTTCATGTCTACTGGATCTCTGGAGCTCAGGGATCTGACTCCTGAGGACAGTGGAGAATACATAGTTACCATTTTTCCAGCTGGGGAACCATCGAAGACAGGGAACACAAGACTGGACGTACAAGGTGAGGACATTTCACATGTTACTTCACTTTCAATTCTGAATGGAGATTATGCATTACAGTTAAATAATGAATAAAAAATGTGTTCAGGTGTTGAGTGGTTTTAAATGAGATCTATATATAAAGGTTTAAAACAAACTAGCTAAAACAGAATTCAGATTATGTTATTGAACAATGACGTGATAATAATGATATGATAATATGACAAAACAAGCAAGGAAAAATTGCTAGCTATTTGTCCATCTACTGTTTCCAAGTTCAAGAATAAACTGTTATGCTCAGTTTACCTCTATTCCAATTTTGGGATACGTTCTCACCGATAATGACATTTCAAAGTCTATAAGTCAGACAGTAACTGTGAGATTTGAATAATTTCCCTTGAACAATGATTCTGATGAGCATTATTCTTATTTTATGTTGTATGGCTCTAAGTACTGATATCAACAATATGTTAAAAAAACATCTAATGGATACACTGTGTTTACCGTCTTTTAAACACACCTGTATACTCAAATGCATTCCTGCACAACTGTCCTGCCTTAATTTGCTGTTCATATGTAGCTCTTATTGAGACACTGATGGACGTTTTATGGTCGTACTGTGTTAAGGTCATAGGGTGAATTGGACTACATGATATTATATGGAAACTCTTTATTAGGAATAACCCCTTGAGTTGTACCATCTCGTTTTCAAGGGGGTCCTCAACAGCAATTATACAATACAAGCACAATTAGACAAAACATTTAACAAAAACAAAAATGACAAGATAATTAAACAAAAACAAATATGACCCCAAAGAAGAAAAAAAATGATAAGACATACAAAATCAGGAGGTCATATGAAACAGAGCATTGGAAATGTATTCTAAAGAACAACCACTTTAAAGTGCAGATTGGAAAAGCACTAATTAATTCAATGCCAGTACTGTAAAGTTGTTTTTCATCCACAGTGCCAGTTTCTGCTGTCATGGTAACTGCCAGCAGCACAGACTTGGTGGAGTTCAAGAGCTCTGTCCGTCTGTCCTGCGCCTCCTCTGGATCCTCTCTCTCTTTCCTCTGGCTGAACGGCAGCTCTGATGTTGCAGCCAGTGACAGAGTTCAGCTCACCGATGGAGGCGCCAATCTCACTATAATTAATGTGACCCGCTACGACCAGGGACCGTTCAAATGTCAGGTGTCCAACCTTGTCAGTACCGGAACAAGTGCTCCAATAAACCTCTTCATCAACTGTGAGTTACTAACTAACATGCACAGTTCTTTATCTGACAACATCTGGATGCAAACAGAGATAGAAAGTTTAGACTTTAACAGCTTAGTGAGGAGTGGCCTTGTGTTGTGTATTTTGTCCCCCATTTATTGTCCAAAGTATTAGAAACATATTTTTCAACCTTATGGAATCAAACCACCTACAGCACAATGACAACACAATTATTGTACATACTCATTTATAAATGGTTCATTGCAGGGTTGTTCTGTTACATTTCTTTGAACCAAGGTTTCTATTCTTCTGGTGACGTGGTGAACGATAATGCAGTAGTGCAGAATAACTTTTTGCTTTTGTTTTCCCCTACATGCAGATGGCCCAGAAAATATTATTCTCACAATATCTCCATCACAAGAAAACAATGCGGAAGGGTCAGACATCACCCTGTCCTGCTCAGCTGACTCCAAACCTGCTGCCCAATTTATGTGGCTTCTGAATGGAGATCTGCTGTCTGACACTGGACCAGAGCTCAGACTGATGGACATTAAGGAGAGTCAAAGTGGGAACTACAGCTGTCAAGCCTTTAACAGCAAAACTCTGAGATATGAAATGTCTCAGCCTGCAGCCATCTCTGTACTGGGTAAGTTTCAATGAAAGGTTTTGTTCAAAAATATATGGACGCCAAAAATAGGGGATGTAACTGTGATGGTATCAAATTAAACTTTCTTAAAGCTGAGGTATGCAAAAATGTCAGAATTTGCAACGAGAGACCTCCTCCTGCAGCTCTCCCTTTATGTGCTAAACCCTCCCATTAGACGGCAGCTGGATTATTGTGACATCACATGATAATTCCAAAAATCAATGGTGGCTCCTAAAGAGGTTAGCAAAAGGCCCATCCATGTCTAAAACGCTTTGTCACCATTTTTAAGAAGTCTATCTTTCTTTTATTGGTTTGTTTGCAGTGTAGACAGTTGATGCAAATGCTGGAAAAGCCACTTTTGCTGCAGAGATTCCTTCCATTGGAACAGGCTTTCAACAGCTGGATGTGTAGGTGCATCTGCATTTGTGGAACAGTTTATAGGAACTCCTTCTCTCAAATTACCTCTGATTGCTAAAACTCTTGCGTCACTAGGTGTTCTAAAGCCTGAAAACAGAGCCAAGAGGAGGAGCAGAACTATATTCTACTCTCAGGCCATTTTTATCACAATATGCTGAAAGTTTATTGGATATTTTTCCCAATGACACCAAAAACCCTCTCTACCCTAACTGTAAATTGAAAAGGTTGAATTAGCATTTGTGGAACAAAAATAACAATACATAGAAACTTTTGCACTCAAGATAGGTCTGCAATTGTTGATTGTACAGAGACAACTGAGGCTCAGAAATAAAAATGCTTGAAGTCATACAAAAATACTTCTGGGAGTGGCCGGTAACACAGCAAAAGTTGTGGCTAGAAAATATGACTAATACACAAACTGAGGTCAGTCATAGTTAACCACGTTCCCCTTGTAAATGCTAATAAACTGTAAAATATTTACAGTAATGTAGTTTGATCACAGACTTTATCTCTTTATCTTTATGAACTATCAGATGAGTCAGAGTGGAAACTACAGCTGTCAAGCCTTTAACAATAAAACTGAGATATGAAATGTCTCAGCCCTCAGTTGTCTCTGTATTGGGTAAGTTTGAATTAAGAGTTTTAGTGGATATATTAGCTATAGGGTAAGAAAGATGTGTACCCTTGTATTATATGCATTGGCAAAGTGTGGATTCAATGAAGTGTATCTTAGAACAATAATAATTAAAAAGACAAAATAAAAAAATGACTTGTGTAACAATCGCTATAGACTTGTGGTCAAAACATTGAGGCAATGACACTTGGTCAAACTGCATCTGTCCGCTGTTTTGAGTCAATTGTTAAAAACTGTGGTGCTACTCTACACTATCTTTCTAGATATCAATGGTTTGTTCCTCTCAAATAGATGATATTTCTAAAATATAGATTCTTCAAAACTGTGTTTGACAGTCTCTGAGTGTGGACAGTCTGACACTTGGTATGTTATATACCTCATTCAGGGATCAGTGGTTTGCGTCTTGCAAGTTCCTTTAATGTTATTTACTTTAGTCAATTTACAGTTAATTTTGTTCCTTTTCCCATATTTTGCCCAACAGGGAAAATATCAAAGGTTTCTATCACAGAAACCAACTCGCCGATTGAAGGGAACTCTTTCATCTTAACCTGTGATGCTGCTGGCTCTGTGTTTACCAGAGAGTGGATGAAGGGCAGCTTAAATCTGACTCCGGATGACAACGTGGCACTTTACGACAACAACAGAGTGCTGTCTTTTAACAGTCTGAGTAAAAAAGACAATGGAGATTATGTTTGTAAAGTCAGCAACACCTTCAGCCAGAATGAAGCTAAATACACCATGGTTGTTTCCTGTAGGTAACAAACTATACATATACATATACATTTATTGTTCAAAATGATGACTGACTTATATAACAGTTTACTACTGATTGGTTGTAGGTCTGTAACATGTTTCTAATTGCTTTAAGATCTTTACAAATATCTGTTTTTCAGTTGGACCAGAAAATGTTCAAATCAACGGTCCAAGTGAGATACCTTGGGGAGATACCTTAACATTAACCTGCTCTGCTGAGTCCGTACCTGCTACCTACACCTGGATACTGAAAGGGACAGAGATACACGATTCTTCTGTTTTGACAAAAAAAACACTGAACCTTCGGATAATGGCAACTACATCTGTGAAGTGATGAATCATATAACTGGGAGAAAATCATCAGCGACCCATGGACTGTCTGTAACAGGTACCAAGATGGTGTTGAATTCAGATTTTGTCGATAGCCTTGAGTATTGTGATCATCACACAATGTTATCAACTGATTATCTTAAGAGTATCAGGCTTCATAAAGATGTTTTTTATAGATCAGAGTTCAGCATTACATTTCTACAGTTAACAACTATGTGACTCACTATGGACAGTTGAAGAAAAAAACAATGAAGAAGCAAAGTTAAAAAATATATATTTCTAGCTTTCCTTTTCTTGAAATGCCTACATTACCCACAGTACAACTCAACCATCAATAGAGATTTAGATTTGCTATGCTAGTAGCAGCTAATGTAGCATCAATCTGCTAGCTTCATGCAGAGATGAGGACTACAGAAGTCCGGTAACCATCTTCTAACTCCACACCCCCAGATTTTATTTCTTATTTTCAAACTTGTCATCATCTCTTTACTTGTAATCTTTATTGTCCTGATAAACATGAACTTCTTTTTCTTTTTTTGCGCCTTTTCGCCCAAAGAGGATGCAAAACTCTGCTAATTTGTTTTGACAGGATCATTTTACTTAGTGAGGGTCAAATATTCTGATGTATTTTGCATTCACCTCACTTGTGATTTTGTTTATGAGTTTACAAATAGCTGATATTGCAAAATCAATTTGGTTATGTGATTTTATTTTTTTTACATTTCAGGCGGGTCTGGAGGTCTTTCAGCTGGTGCCATTGCTGGAATAGTTTTAGGCTGGTGGAGTGTGGTATTATTATAAAAACAAGTGAGTAAGAGAATAGCCTTTATTACCATTCAGACATTTCTGCCTTTCATCATGTATTAACAGGAGACTGACATTAGAGTTCACCTAACTTAAAACTAACTTTAATCTAATCTATATTACACTAGACTTAAAGTATTCAAAACAATAGACAATAAAGATTTATTGTGATACATGAATGACATTCTTAACACACCATTCACAATAACAATCGTAAATATTTTCATCAAAAAATGCAAAGCTGATGTAAGAATTGAATTGTTTAGCATTATTGCTGCATTAATTTTAATCAGTAAACAATCTTATATTAAAGTTGAGAAATTTATTTTATGTAATTTTAGAAAGTTCTACCCAAACACAACACAGGTTACAGTTGAATTTTGAGTTGCATCTTGTGTTATGAAAACTTATAAAGTCAACGTTCATCTTTCTCTTAAAAGGTGAATTTTGAACTAATTATTCAGAATTTGTAATACATGGATGAATGCATTTTGAAGGACAAAGCACCAAGATGTTTCCGTAGCAATGATTCTACGTAGTTTATCTAAAGATCCTACTATAGGCCAAAACTTACTGACCACTCATTGTAACATACAGATGATCAGATGATGATTTTCACGTATTGTCCAGCAGGCCACTTGGAGGACGAAGAGCTTCATAACAAGATAACAAATTTAGCAGCCATGACATATTTTCACCTTATTGATCCAGTTTTGGCTAATGTCTCATCAAAACATTTGCCATTTACTCATCCAGTGGAGAGCAACAGTAGCATTTCTGCTGCATTTCCTGTCAAAAGCAAGCAAGCAATTCCAATATTCGCTCTCCTGTTATTTTCTGAAAAACCTCATCGTGAAACAATCCTATGAATGTGAAAGGACTGAAACAGAATGAAAATCTCCATAGGGCTTAATAACTTGTGAGGTTTTTTTTTTGTAAATATCTATGCTGTCTTTTATTGTACTTTGACAATTTTTCAAACATTTCTTGTTCTGCTATTACTAATGTGTTTGCAATTAAAGCAATGAAGTTACTCAGGTATTCTTTTTGTGTTTTGTGTACTTTTTGCATTTCTACAATGTATATCTAATGCTAGCTTTTATTTATTTTTTCCTCCTGTTATGACCAACCTCAACATTGAACAAAATGGGGTGTGGATAAGACATTTTGCAACTTATATGTAAAAAATACATTTATTAAAATAATATGGACAATTGCAGGTTTTTTTTTTTACATCAGATGGATTTAACAGCAACTGAATATGTAACAGTCTTTTAAATACAATGGTCAGACAACTGTGGAAATTGTGTTTAAAGTAAAGCTTGATACATTTGACATTTCCTCATTTACTGTCAACAGCCAATAAATAAATCAAGTGAAAGCTTAATTTGACTTTGGAAGTGCCCTTTATAATTATTATCCTATGGCAGGTTTCATTATATGACTTTTGCTGAAGTTAATACTGATAATCTAAAACGTTGAGTTGCAAAATGTCTGAAGGAGACAAATCTATTAAATCTGCCAAGCACTCTAATGCCAAAATCTGCAGAATGTCGCCCTCCTGTGAACTGTAGTTGTTCTGGCCGTTTGGTAAATAAATAATATCTACAAGATTTTGGTAGGGCTGAACATTACAAAATATATACATATATCTTTTTTCAATTATTTTTGTGTGATATTATGTCAAAAATAATAAGGGGAATGCTCATTTTTACATCATTATTCTCATATAATATGATTATATATAATTCTCTTCTTTGCGGCACAAGCATACATTTCGCCTTTAGAAAATGATTAAGGTTCGTGCAATTTGAAAATTGCAGTTGGCCATTTTGAGATTTTAAGTAAATTTCAATTAATTGTGCAGAACAAGGGTGGAATAAGACATCTATTAAGTGACTAAAGGAGAAATAAAAAAAAATGGTAAGGAGCAGTAGGCATCATTTAACACATACATGAATGTTTGAATCTTACCAAACCTCTAGTTTCTGAAGATTAATTCAGCTTTTATGACATTTTTTCCCTTTCGTTTTGTTGTCTGCTTGTTTTTTGTGTTTATTTGCATTTGAGAATGTTTGTTTAGTGAGTTATTTTGGTCCCTATACGATTATGAAGAAGAGTGGTACCAAATAAAGATGTCAGAATAGTAACCTTAAATTTCAACCTCCTTTTTGATGCAATGCATCATGGTGATCTTAATCAAATTCACAGGATAAAATTGAAAAATGACTGACCTGCAGGTGGCGCAAGAGGAAAGTCAGAGCATCACTCAGTCTGTGTGTGTATGTTTACATTCTCTGGGTGCCATGAATGTCTGGACAACATTTCAACTTTCAATTTTATAGCAATCTATCAAACTGTCTTTTTTTTAAAAACAAATTTTAGTCCTAACCAAAGTGGTCGACCAACCAACCAAACAACAGACTAACATTGCCACAGACACTCTAATACATTACATTACATTACAGTCATTTAGCAGACGCTTTTATCCAAAGCGACTTACAGGAAGTGTATTCAACATAGGTATTCAAGAGAACTACTAGTCACCAGAAGTCATAAGTGCATCTCCTTTCTTAAACAAGCATCTCAAAGTATAAGCCAGAGCAAAAGTATAGTGCAGAGGCAGATTACTACGAAAACAATAATTGCAACAGACTAATCCGAATATAGTAAGTATGGCTAACGATACCTAAAACAACAGAACTACAACATGCCACACACTGTATTTGACTTCATCACTTGCAGTACAGGATACTGGATTATTTAATCAAAACATTTGTGAACAATGATTTTATCTTTCCATCAGCAACCTGACGGAACTAAAGTATCAAATGTAATGTTGCCACCTCATATCTAAAACAGGGTCTCTCTGAATAGACCCGTGACTGTTAAATGATGTCAAACTGCAGTAGTTGTTGCTGTTTGGACATAATAAATTATAACTCCTTCATAAAATTACTTTAATTATCAATTGTTTTCAAAGTGGTGTTTTTTGTGCATTTGCGCTGTTGTTGATCATTAACAGAGGTATGATGACGGAAAACCCCACTGCACAGTACTTCCTTGTACTACCTTCATATATTGAAAAAGGCACACATTACACGGAAATCAACAAAGCAAAGTGAAGGAGTGTGATACTTTTTTTCACTTGTCATATTTGAGGATACTGCATAAGAAATGGAAAAAGCTGTGATACACTTCATCATCCTGGTGGCCATCTCAGGTGAGCTCGTACCACATGATACAGCAGATAAAAGTTTTAATTCACTTAAATATTGAAGTTGCTGTATTCTAAATATCAGTGGGAAGTCACACATTTTCCTAACAGGGTCGAAGAGGAGTTTCTATGCGACTTATCTGACAATCTGCTATGCAAACATGTCAGCTAATTCAGCTGTTTAGCAATTTGATGATCACTTAACTTTACTCAGAAGTTTATTTCTGTTTGCAGCAAAAAGAAAATGTTAAAATTACCTCAAAGCTACAACTGAGCTATGAAAATAGTCATGATGCTTCTCTTACCCAGAGGTGTACTGTATTTAAGCTTCTTCAGGGAGAACAGGTGTTTTTTTTCTGCTGCAGATTTGTGTTTCTGGTCCTTTTAAGATCCCCATAAATGTCTCCTCCAGGTTTGACAAAAGGAGCTGGTGTGTTGCCAGACACTCCTCTGAATGCAGCTAGATAGGAGATAAAGTGATGTTCACCACAACACTGTCTCCCACGGTAACACCATTCCTATTAGTGGAATGGAGATTTGGTGATAAGTTGATGATATATATTTTGTGAAGGTCTTACCATTTATTATGTCCAAATAGCAAAAACTACCGCTGTTTGACATCATTAAACCGTCATGGGTCTATTCAGAGAGACCCTGTTTTGGATATGAGGTGGCAACATTACAATTAATACTTTAGTTCCGTCAGGTTGCTGATGGAAAGACAATCATTGTTCAAAACACACAGACTGAGTGCTCCTCTGACTTTCCTCTGGCGCCACCGTGAGGAATATTTTTAGTGAAATATCTCAACAACTGTTAGATGGACTGCCAGACAATTTGACAGGTATCTTCTGACTTTTTGTCTTGCGCCACCTGCAGGTCATCTTCTTTTTCTCTTTTTTTAAGATCACCATGATGCATTGCAACAAAATGAGGTTGAAATTTATGGTTACTATTCTGACATCTTTATTTGGTACCACTCTTCTTTATAATCTTATAGGGACTAAAATAACTCACTAAACAAACATTCTCAAATGCAAGTAAACAACAAAAAAAACGAAAGGGAATCTCATAAAAGCTAAATCAATCTGCAGAAACCCGAGGTTTGTCTATTCATGATGCCACACAATGATTCAAACATGCATGCATGTATTTAATGATGTCTACTGCTCCTTACCATTTTTTTATTCCTCCTTTAGTCACTTAAAATATGTCTTATTCCACTCTGTCTGACATACATCATGTGTAATCTTATTGTTGTTTACACTAAATGAGTATGAATTGATTAATAGTTAATTATGTATTAATATGAATGAATTATACTATCAAATGAACAGTAGTTTTCACATCTCCTCATTTCCCTTCAGGATGTCCATAAAAACCCATTTACCCCACTAGAGGGTGACGTCTTGCAGCTTTAGGTCATGACTGCATCTTAGTGGGTTTATCTCATTATGCAGACACTTTGTAACTCAACACGTAGCTCTGCGTTCACTGACTCGTATGATTAGAGCTGCCGGAGGCTCGCATCTAGTAAGACAGTCAAAGTTTGATCAGTGACATTTCCCTCAGCTGTTTATACCTCACAAAGGAAGATCAATGGATATTTTACCTTTACTTTGTACAGTTGCTGTGGCTTTCACAGGTAACAATCTTGTTGTTTGAATTGTTATTTTCTTCTGATGTCAGTGTTCAAACTATATTGTCTAAACTTTTAAAAATCGTTGAATTGTTAAGATTTTCATGGAAAGTTGCCCGTATCTTGAGGTCGCTATCATGCTTTTGTGACTTGATAGCAGCATGGACAGCAGACCATTCGCATAACTTGTAAAAGTAACTTAATTGCTGAAACAAAGAATGTATTTATAGTTGGCTCTAAAGCCTGTGGTCTAGGAAATAGTATGTATGTTTCTTAAATTTATATAAATAAAAAATTGATGAAGGTGTAGCTTCATTAGAAAGTGTTTGATAGATTAAGATGCAGAATATTAAACTGGCTGTTCTGATAGATAATCAGCCCACTGGTCTCTCGCTAAATGGTTCACTTTGTAAGACTTCAGTTCCATAATGTGGTTTAAATTGTCATCTACTTCAAATGCTTAAGATTGAAACCAACCACCGTAACTTTATTGCTTGTTTGTTTTCAATAGATAGACATCTATACTTATATATTATGGAAACGATTTGTTTCGTGTGTTCTTTTGGATTCTGATTCAGGATATTGTCACAGTGGCCGATTTTAACAATCTCCTCAACTTATCCGAGTTCCTCTCAGACCTGTAAATGTCTCCTCCAGGTTTGACCGAAGCAGCTGGTGTGTTGCCAGACACTCTGAATGCAGCTGTCGGAGATAAAGTGATGTTCACCACAACACTGTCTCCCACGGAAACACCATTCCTATTAGTGGACTGGAGATTTGGTGATAAGAACATAATATATTTCAATGTTAACAACATAACTGGACCAGCGTACGAAGGCAGGGTCACCCTCTTCATGTCTACTGCATCTCTGGAGCTCAGGGATCTGACTCCTGAGGACAGTGGAGAATACAGCGTTACCATTGCTTCAGTTGGAGCTCTACCGATTGAAGGGAACACAAGACTGGAAGTACAAGGTGAGGAAATTTCACATGTTACTTCACTTTCAATTCTGAATGGAGATTATGCATTACAGTTAAATAATGAATAAAAAAATGTGTTCAGGTGTTGAGTGGTTTTAAATGAGATCTATATAAAGCTTCAAAACATACTAGTTAAAACAGAATTCAGATTATGTTATTGCATAATGACGTGATAATAATTATATGATACTAAGACAAAACAAGCAAGGAAAAAGCAATTAAGTCAAATTTAAGTAAACATGCTCGGTTTACTTCTATTCCAAATTTTGGGATACATTTTCACCGATAATGACATTTTAAAGTCTATAAGTCGGACAGTAACTGTGAGATTTCAATCATTTCACTTGAACACTGATGCTGATGAGCATTATTCTTGTTTTACGTTGTGTAACTCTAAGTACTGATACAAACAATATGTTAAAAAAAACATCTATGGATACACTGTGTTTACTGTCTTTTAAACACACCTGTATACTCAAATGCATTCCTGCACAACTGTCCTGCCTTAATTTGCTGTTCATATATAGATCTAGTTGAGACACTGACGGTTTTATGGTCGTACTGTGTTAATGTCATAGGGTGAATTGGACTACATGATATTATATGGAAACTCTTTATTAGGAATAACCCCTTGAGTTGTGCCATCTCGTTTTCAAGGGGGTCCTCAACGGCAATTATACAATACAAGCACAATTAGACAAAACATTTAACAAAAACAAAAATGACAAGATAATTAAACAATACCAAATTTGACCCAAAGAAGAAAAAAAATTACAAGATATACAAAATCAGGAGGTCATATTAAACAGAGCATTGGAAATGTATCCTAAAGAACAACCACTTTAAAGTGCAGATTGGAAAAGCACTAAGTTAATTCAATGCCAGTACTGCCAGTACATGAAGACTCAACATCTCATAATAAGATTACGATTAATTCTCAGCTCCTGCAGCGTTTCCTTCTGCCGTACCTTTGTTATGTGTTGGCAAATGTAAAACCATTTTGTTTTTCATCCACAGTGCCAGTTTCCGATGTCATGGTAACTCTCAACAGCACAGACTTGGTGGAGTTCAACAGCTCTGTCCGTCTGTCCTGCTCCTCCTCTGGATCCTCTCTCTCTTTCCTCTGGCTGAACGGCAGCTCTAATGTTACAGCCAGTGACAGAGTTCAGCTCACCGATGGAGGCGCCAATCTCACTATAATTAATGTGACCCGCTACGACCATGGACCGTTCACATGTCAGGCGTCCAACCTTGTCAGTAATGGAACAAGTGCTCCAATAAACCTCTTCATCAGCTGTGAGTTACTAACTAACATGCACAGTTCTTTATCTGACAACATCTGGATGCAAACAGAGATAGAAAGTTTAGATTGTAACAGCTTAGTGAGGAGTGGCCTTGTGTTGTCTATTTTGTCCCCCATTTATTGTCCAAAGTATTAGAAACACATTTTTCAACCTTATGGAATCAAGGTTTCTTTTTGAGTGATGTGATGAATGATAATGCAGTATTGCAGAATAACGTTTTGCTTTTGTTTTCCCCTACATGCAGATGGCCCAGAAAATATTATTCTCACAATATCTCCATCACAAGAAAACTATGCGGAAGGGTCAGACATCACCCTGTCCTGCTCAGCTGACTCCAAACCTGCTGCCCAATTTATGTGGCTTCTGAATGGAAATCTGCTGTCTAACACTGGACCAGAGCTCAGACTGATGAACATTCAGGAGAGTCAAAGTGGGAACTACAGCTGTCAAGCCTTTAACAGCAAAACTCTGAGATATGAAATGTCTCAGCCTGTAGCCATCTCTGTACTGGGTAAGTTTCAATGAAAGGTTTTCTTCAAAAATATATGGACGCCAAAAAAAAAAAAATATATATATATATATATATATACATTTTTTGCACCTTTCTGCCTAAAGAGGATGCAAAACTCTGCTAATTTGTTTTGACAGGATCATTTTACTTGGTGAGGGTCAAATATTCAGATGTATTTTTCATTCACCTCACTCATGATTTTGTTTATGAGTTCACAAATAGCTGATATTGCAAAATTTATTTGGTTATGTGATTTTATTTTAATTTTTAAGGCATTTCAGGCGAGCCCGGAGGTCTTTCAGCTGGTGCCATTGCTGGAATAGTTTTAGGCTTAGTGGCTCTTTGTGCAGCAGCTGGTGGAGGGTGGTATTATTATAAAAACAAGTGAGTAAGAGAATAGCCTTTATTACCATTCAGACATTTCTGCCTTTCATCATGTATTAACAGGAGACTGACATTAGAGTTCACCTAACTTGAAATTAATCTTTAATTAATCTAACCTCTTTTACACTAGACTTAAGGTATTCAAAACAATAAAGATTTATTGTGATACATGAATGACATTCTTAACACATCATTCACAATAACAATCCTAATTATTTTCATTAAAAAATGCAAAGCTGATGTAAAAATTGAATTGTTTAGCATTATTGCTGCATTAACTTTAATCAGTAAACAATCTTATATTAAAGTTGAGAAATGTATTTTCTGTAATTTTTGAAAATTCTACCCAAACACAACACAGGTTACAGTTGAATTTTGAGTTGCATCTTGTGTTATGGACACATTTTAACAATTTATTTCTAATATTTAGAATCATCAAGAAAGCTCCGCCACATTCTGATAACAAAGGTTTGTATTTATCTGTTCTATTTCATTCTTACACTATCATATTGTATATAACAAAGACAGAATGCTTATAAACTACAGTATACCATAATTATACTGTATATACATACAATTGTTCATATGAATAATCAGATGTGACAAACCCTTTTTTTTTGCCTAGAAGTAGAAGAACCTGTTTATGAGAACACGTCAACGGTATATGAAAACTTATAAACTCAACGTTCATCTTTCTCTTAAAAGGTGAGTTTTTAATTAATTTTTCAGAATTTGTAAAACATGGATGAATGCATTTTGAAGTTACAAAGCACCAAGATGTTTCAGTAGCAATGATTCTACGTAGTTTATCTCAAGAAACTACTATAGGCCAACACTTACTGATCACTCATTATCACATACAGATGATCAAAGCCAAAACTCTTGAGTGAAATTTCCCTATTTTTCACGTATTGTCCAGCAGGCCACTTGGAGGACGAAGAGCTTCACAACAAGATAACAAATTTAGCAGCCATGACATATTATCACCATATTGATCCAGTTTTGGCTAATGTCTCAGCAAAACATTTGCCATTTACTCATCCAGTGGAGAGCAACAGTAGCATTTCTGCCTCATTTCCTGTCAAAAGCAAGCAAGCAATTCCAATATTCACTCTCCTTGTATTTTGCTGAAAAACCTCATCTGGAAACAAAGTTATGAATGTGAAAGGACTGAAACAGAATAAAAATCTCCATAGGGCTTAACTTGTGAGTTATTTATTAAACAAATATCTATGCTGTCTTTTATTGTACTTTGACCATTTTTAAAACATTTCTTGTTCTGCTATTACTAATGTGTTTGCAATTAAAGCAATGAAGTTACTCAGGTATTCTTTTTGTGTTTCGTGTACACTCTAAAAAGTAATTCAGGGGACCTATTACCACCACTGAATTAAATGCATGGTTGCAAGATAAGAATTCTAATTTATTGATTTAGATAAACCTTTTAAGTTGCAAACATTATTTTAATGAGTTGTGTTGACATAATAATGTTGGTAATTACATCAACTTAATATTGTTTGTAATTTAAACTCAAATTTCTGCATTAATTGATTTAAAATACTAATACTCAATAACTTAATGAAATTGGCTTGATAACTTAATTTTTCTCCACCTTGAGTTCAGGATTTCAAGTCTCCTCCCCTACCCACTTAACATGCCTGGATAAATTCAGACAGTTAAGACTGTGTGTTAGAGGACCTGTAGGCTGAACACATATGATACAAAGGACATTTTCAAGGTGAGTATCATTTCATTTACAAATAAATTATACTAAAGCAATGAATTTGGGCATATTCTCAATTGTGATATGACCAATAGTGGACTCGTGTACGGAGGTTAGGCTACACTTGTTAATACAGTTGATGGAATATGTTGTACTACTACACCAAGCTAACGCTAGTCATATTTAGCAGTGTAATTTGGCCATCCTACCCTTTAGTTTAGCATAGCAGTGGATAAGAATGATAAAGTTTCATTTGACAAATCTGCTCAGCTAGAGAGGGCTTTTCATATGTGCCGTGGGGAGGAGAAGCATGATTACATTTTTGCTTATTCGTGTAACCGTCAATTACATTGTGTAATCTAAATTTATTCACGGACACATTTAAAAAATCTTTTGTCATTCCATAGATAGCCTTGTAGTTCCACTGTAGGCAAATTGTTGTTTGACCAAAATTAGCAGCCTTTGGATTGTGGATAGTTCTGTGAGAGGGATAAAAGTAGTAGAGGCAGAGTGTTTCTTTTTTGTCTTTCTTGCTCATTTCATCCAGTGTTGCTTGTATGTCTATAAAACCTGCAGAAAGAGATGTTAGGTATGATATTAGTATTGTAAATGATTTTGGATTTTGGTTACTATTGTGATACAACTTAAAGTTTGTATTTTTCCTGGTCTTAAAGGCTGCATTACATTTTTTTCTTAAGATGTCAAGATGTGTAAAATATTGTTAATGTGATTCTGTCAGTATCACCCAGACCTACGTGTATCTACTTGACACTAAGACTTTGCATCAACAGTTGATGCAAAGATACTATGTCGTTCTAGGCCAATTAGTGTTTTGTTAAGTTGGCCCATATGTAAAAAAAAAATGGGCTGGGGCTGCAAAATGTGTAAATTTGAAACCTCTACAAAAACAGGGTTGCTAAAACATTACAGGTTACGCCATGGTCATGGGCAACCTCTGCCATGTCTTTACCAAGATTGTTTTTGTTCCTTTAAAACATGGGGTAGCCTTAGATCACATCTATCAAGAAATCACTCTCAGGAAACTCAGGAAAGAGTCAGATCTGCAGAAAGTCTCTCTTTCACTTGCCAGTGTTGCAGTGCCAGCGCAATCTCCACAGAAAGAGAGTTTTTTGAACACCTTGGTCGACATTTGAAAAAACACGAGACTGTCATCTGTGTTTTTAAGAACTGCAATTTCAGCACTAACATTTATGGAACATTTGCCTCCCACAGAAGCCGAAAGCATACTCCTCACTCACTGCAAGACTTTAAAGAAGACCTGCTAAAGAGGTATGCAAGTTCTTCAAATACAGATGATTACAGTGATGTGGATATTCAGGATGGTGAACTGTCTATTGCTGATGGTCGAGATGATAATGATGTGAGAGATCTACCAAACCTCATTGAAAAAAATGTGGCTTTGTTGTTTCTAAAACTGGAGAGCACTTTTAATGTATCTAACAGGTGTATTGATGAGGTTGTTGAAGAGTTCCATTTTATCTCTCATTCAGCATCAGGTCCCATCATCAAAGACATTTTACAGTCCTGTTTGAGGAAGCACAATTGTGAGATTGATGAGTCTGTTGTGTCAGACATGGTGACAGAGCTTTGTGATGCCAACCCCTTTACCTCCGCCCTGAGTAGTGGCGGTCCACTTTCTTCTGCCTACAAGAGAAGGGCTTATTTTAAGGAGCAGTTTGCTGTGGTGGAACCAGTGGAGTATGTACTCAGTAGGGAAGAAGATAGAAGCTTCCAGTATGTCCCTATTCTGAAGTCATTGCTTCAGGTTTTGAGCCTTAAAGATCCAGGATTTGATCTTGCATGACGGAGAAGCTCAAAGTAATGGTGAAACTCAGTAAAGGGCATTTTCTGATGGCATTTATTATAAAACAAATGAGTTGTTTTCTGGAGAAGATCCTACCATTGCTATCATTCTCTATGTTGATGTCTTTGAGATATGCAATCCTCTGGGCACATCAAGGAAAAAACACAAAGTCACAGGTGTGTACTGGGTGTTAGCTGATGTTCCTGCACTGCTCAGATCTTCACTGACCTCCATCTTCTTAGCAATTCTCTGCAGGGCTGAGGATGTGAAAAGATTTGGTTACAGTACTGTACTGGAGCCACTGCTCAAGGATCTTGTGAGCTTGGAAGAGGAGGGCCTGTATGTCCCAGCATTAGGCAAAACAGTCAAAGGTTTAGTGTTGTGGCAGATAATCTTGGGGCCCATTCTATTGGGGGATTTGTTGAAAGCTTCTCCAGTTCTTACGTTTGCAGATTTTGTCTGGGTGAGCAGTCAGAGTTTCAGGTGGAAGAAGTGAGAACAGGGGCATTTCAACTCTGAACTAAAGAACAGCATGAAATGCATGTCCAGACTGTGCAGGAGAAATAAAATAAATAATGGCTCCATTGATCAGCTGAATTCACTAAGAGTGACAGTCTAAAAAGTCAGCAGTAATCATCCAATTCATTATCTCTAACACCCTAACCTATCTTTTCTTTTGCTTTACAAGGACACAGAAGAGTTTGAGGCAGGCCTTGATAGGCAAGTGATGAAAATTGCCATCATCGGTGACCGGTCCACCCCAGGATCTGACCATAAGATGGCAACCATTGTGGTCGAGGGAACCAACATCCTGGAGGGAAAGGATATCCCAAGGTGCTGTGCTTTGCTGATGGGCATAATATATGCTCTGAATCTGAGCTATCGCAAGGAACTTAAATGTACTTGTGAAGTGTTTCAGAAGCTGTTCCTTGAACTTGATGGACTGAAAGCCAGTGCAAAAGTAATGAGTCTCAAGAACAGTATTTTCTGAAGATTCCACTTGTTTCACAGCACTATCAGATTTTATTCAGATTACGTTGTTTTGTATTTTGAAATCCACTGAAGAGGCTACAAAACTGATAGTGTAATAGAAAAGGGAACACAAGACAAAATTTGAGATTGTTTCTCTGTCAAGTTGCTTTGGATATGCTGTATGCAGCAAATCTTGTCTTGACAGTTGACAAAACAAAGATGATGCATGAGAGAATGCAGTTTTGTGTTTTGGAAATGAATGTTGTGGGCTTACTCATGTAATTACATATGGAGCTTAGGTATAGCAACTTTAGGAAAGTTCCATCGCACGTTACTTGGCTTTGGCTGTTATCTCCATGGAGACTCAGGTTTTGAGGGGGTCACAATTGTTTAAGATGTATTTAGATGTGTTCCAAAATCTGTTATACTACCCTTAGAACTGTCTCAGTCTTTTATACCACGCCAGCATTTAATCCTCAAAGAGGTGTACTGATGAATGAGCAAGCATTCTGTGTTAAAATTTTTCATACTGTTTCAAATACTGACTGTCTGCTGCGAAAACACGTTCGTTACGGTTTTTGTAAAATTGATCTAAAAGGTCTTTACTACAAAAAGCTGCAGGACCTTGAGAAGATTGGTGGCCATTGAAAGTTAATATTTAATGAGCACTTACTTGGAACTTTGTTACTGTAGTTTTACAAAATGTTTACAAATGTTTTACAAAATAATTTTAAAAATGGAGTTAACAACACAGATTTTACACGTTTGGCACTGTGGTTTTAAATACGTAAAGGCCTATAACTTTGCTGTGATGGCATAACTGAGTGTGCTTACTACTTTATTTCCCAAGGCAATATGGCCAATTTGTTTATTTATAATTTGTGGGGCAATTTTAATTTGTGTTGTTGTTGTTGTTGTTGTTTTTTCAAGATTTAAATATTGAGTGTTCAAATACACAACTGCAATTCAAAATAAAAAAAGTTAATTGCCTAACAATTTTGTTGTTGAATTAATTAATTTCTTAAAAGCTACTACATGAACAAAAACATGAAAAAGCTAAAAACTACTGAAGAAAATCTAATTGGAGCAACTTCATTTTTTAAACGGTTGTCAACTTAAAAACTTGTGTTCATAATTATGGTAATTAAGTACATAACACTTAAAAATTCCTATTAAATAATGTGGAAAAACTAGTTGGAACAACTTAATTTTTATGAGTAATCAACTTAAAAACTTTTGTTTATGCTACCAATTATTAAGTAAGTGGTAGTTAAGAATACCTTTGATTGTAGAGGAAAAGCTAATTCCCTAACTCAATGTAGTTCGTTGGTTGAACATAACTCACATAAAGATTGATGCAAACTGTTGCATTAATTTTTTTTGTTGAGCCAAAGCATTTGTTTTTAGAGTGTACTTTTTGCATTTCTACAATGTATATCTAATGCTAGCTTTCATTCTATTTTCCTACTGTTGTTTTTTTCTATCAGATGGGTATAACAGCAACTGAATATGTAACAGTCTTTTAAATACAATGGTCAGACAACTGTGGAGATTATGTTTAAAGTAAAGCTTGATACATTTCACATTTCCTCATTTACTGTCAACAGCCAATAAATAAAACAAGTGAAAGCTTAATTTGACTTTGGAAGTGCCCTTTATAATTATTATCCTATGGCAGGTTTCATTATATGACTTTTGCTGAAGTTAATACTGATAATCTAAAACGTTGAGTTGCAAAATGTCTGAATGAGACAAATCCATTAAATCTGCCAAGCACTCTAATTCCAAAATCTGCAGAATGTCGCCCTCCTGTGATGCAAACTGAAGTTGTTCTGGCCGTTTGGTAAATAAATAATATCTACAAGATTTTGGTAGGGCTGAACATTACAAAATATATACATATATCTTTTTTCAATCATTTTTGACTGATATTGCAAGTGTGATATTATGTCAAAATAATAAGGGGAATGATCATTTTTACATCATTATTCTCATATAATATAATTATATATATTTCTCATCTTTGCGGCACAAGCATACATTTCGCCTTTAGAAAATGATTAAGGTTCGTGCAATTTGAAAATTGCAGTTAGTCATATTGAGATTTTAAGTAAATTTCAATTAATTGTGCAGAACAAGGGTGGAATAAGACATCTATTAAGTGACTAAAGGAGACATAAAAAAATGGTAAGGAGCAGTAAGCATCATTTAACACATGCATGAATGTTTGAATCATTCCAAACCTCTAGTTTCTGAAGATTCATTCAGCTTTTATGACATCTTTTCCCTTTCGTTTTGTTGTCCGCTTGTTTTTTATGTTTATTTGCATTTGAGAATGTTTGTTTAGTGAGTTATTTTAGTCCCTATAAAATTATAAAGAAGAGTGGTACCAAATAAAGATGTCAGAATAGTAACCATAAATTTCAACCTCATTTTGTTGCAATGCATCATGGTGATCTTAAAAAATTCACAGTATAAAAGACAAAAAGAAAATTAACTGCAGGTGGCACAAGACAGAGAGTCAGAAGTGTAGAGGAAACATTATCATTTATTGTATGACCTTTGTACTAAGAATGACTGTGTTATACTGTTTTTATGGCCTGGCATGACCGGCTCCCTTATCTGCTTGAACTACCACAAGACGATACCTGCCAAATTGTCTGGCAGTCCATCTAACAGTTGTTGAGATATTTCACTAAAAATATAAATGTCCACCTCACGGTGGCGCCAGAGGAAAGTCAGAGCAGCACTCAGTCTGTGTGTGTATGTTTACATTCTCTGGGTGCCATGAATGTCTGGACAAATTTTTTTATTTTTTTATTTTTTTTAAAACAAATTTTAGTCCAAACCAAAGTGGTCAACCGACCAACCAAACAACAGACTAACATTGCCACAGACACTCTAATATGGCTAACGATACCTAAAACAACAGAACTACAACATGCCACACACTATGGGCCCTATCTTGCATCCGGCGCAAGTGACTTAGTCACTGGCGCATGTGTCGTTGCTAGTTTACAACTGGCGCAGAGCGTTCTTTTGCCACCAGCGCCACTCGCCAGTAAATTAGGGAATGATCTTGCGCCCCAAGGGGCGGTTCGGCGGAAGGAGGAGGCGTGTTCTGGCGCAAACGGTATTTTGCCGTTTCTGAAAACCATTGCGCTACTGACCAGGAAATACCTGGTTTAAAGTCAGTGGCGCGTTGTTCAGATGCTATTTTAAGGGCGCATGCATACATGCGCATGCGATGCATACGGATTGCTTGTGCACCTCGCGCATACACTTTGCTTCTCTCATCTACACGGACAGCAGTTCCCATTTTTGCAAACCATACATAATTACAAGGAAAATAAAATATTACCACACAAGGAAAATCATTGTGGTGTCCATAAAGATAAAATAAATAGGCATAAATCTAGCGTACACATTTACCCAAATTATTCTTATGCCTGCAACAGTGCGCGAAATGGCATTCAACAGAAAACACACACAAACACGCAGTGTAATTGAACGTACTTTCGGAATTCTGAAAATGCGCTTCAGGTGTTTGGATAGGTCAGGTGGTACTTTACAGTATGGTCCTCAAAAAGTCGCAGCATTCTTTGTGGCATGTTGTGTTTTACACAACATTGCCATGAATCATGGATGTGTCGATGACATTAATGAGGATAGATTAGAGGACTTAATGAGACGTGATGCTGAACTGCATGTGCCGATGCCATTACGTCCAAATGCCCCAGCAGCAGCACGGGAGAGGAGAGCTCATCTGTCAGAGGAGCTGCATCGTATATAGTGAGGTAAGCAAACTAATGACATCTCCGCTCTATTGTTTAGCATTGTACAAATATTACCATGCATTCATAACCTTGTGAGTCAGAGAAAGTGAGCCCAAAACATCGGAAAGTATAGTATGTCCTTGAGACATTTTTTATTCGGCTTGTCCAAATGTTAGGCGTAAATGAAAAAAAATAATACAAAACGAAAAATGAAAAGTTGCAAAGATTTGAAGGAAAAAATATTTATTTTCTCCCTCCTCTGTAAGGCCTGGAGCTGCAGGAACGGGTGGTCCTGCGGTCTCATGCTGCTGCTGCTGGTCCCGAGGCCAGGGTCTTCTTCCTGAGAAGCTACGTGACATTGTTTTGATTTATTTTATGGCTGTGTTACATTTATTAAATGTCAAAAATGATTAAAAAGATTTTCACGAGACATCTCTATTTATGTGAACTTTATTTATGTACCTTCGGGTTGGACAGCTGGTGCATCGGGTTTGGGTGGGTTTCTCCCATCCCCATATAAAGCCAACTCGCGTTCTTTGACTGCTCTGACAAGCACATCGGTATCTTCTGTGGTGAACCTTTCATTGCGTGCGCCTGGCAAACCCGCCATCATAATAGCAACCCGCCATGGAACATGCGCCGATCGTTCTTAAAGGGGATGCGAGAAAACGCTCTGATTGGTTCATTGCACGTTACGCCCAAACCACACCTACGGGTAATTAGGCTGCTTCAGACCCTTTTGACACTTGCGCCGCGGCGGAAGTGTCATTTATCCGCCTGTAAAATAGCGATAGCGCCGTAGAACCGCCCACAAAGCTACTTGCGCTTTGCGCTTTCCCACTTGCGTTTCAGACCGTTAAAATAGGGCCCTGTATGTGACTTCATCACTTGTAGTACAGGATACTGGATTATTTAATCAAACCGATTATGAACAAAGGCTGCACGGTGGTGTAGTGGTTAGCACTGTCGCCTCACAGCAAGAGGGGCCGGGGTTCAATTCCCGAGCTGGACAACCTTCTGTTTTAGTTTCATATCATTAAATTTCGTATCTTTTGTTGTTGCTCAAAGATGCCTATGTCTCATTTTCTTAAGAGATGTTTTCCCTCATGGGACTGATGACGTGTTATCTTAAATCTTAACGACTTGATATCACTGATGCTTAATTACCTGTGAGTTGTGTAGACTTGTACGGCATGTATTACTCTGATTAATATTGTTACTGTTTTACTAATGTTTATTACAACATTTAATATGTCACTGATAGTCATGATCTAATACCTTATCTTTTTCATCTACTACTTAAGTGATCATGTCAGATCAAAAGGGGGAGATGTAGAGGAAAAATTATCATTTATTGTATGACCTTTGTACCAAGAATGACTGTGTTATACTGTTTTTATGGCCTGGCATGACCGGCTCCCTTATCTGCTTGAACTATATTTGAACCCCTGATGTCTGGCTTTCTTTCCTTTTTGAACTGTACTTGCTTTTAATGAACTGTCCTTGTTAATACAATGCCTGATCTGCATACCACACTCATTGAGTGTCAAATGATGGAAGGTTGAAATATAGCCTAGCCTGCACATTAACCGTTTCATGTGTGTCTGAGACAAGAGTGTGCCTTCATTTGGGAAATGTCCTGTTCTTTATTAAGCGATGTCTCTTTGTTCTATATTAAGTATGTCTATCCCTTCATTGAATGTAACTATTGACTCTTTGTTCTTATGCATATAAAACCCTGGTGAAGATGTACTCAGTACCGATTCCTCGGCAGTCAGTAGCTGACTGTCACTTTGTTGGTTTCGGTCCTTTTGCGCAAAAGCTTTATAAAATATATACAAAGATAAATGTCTCTTTGTTGGTCTCCCTTATTCGGTCAAACTCCCACCACAAACTTGGCGACGAGGATGGGATGCGATGACTGATCTGGACTCCGTTGGAACAACAGAAAAGTGCACTGAATAAAAGATTCCCCCGAGGGGTGAGCCGCTGTTCCTCCAGCGTAGCCCGGCCAGCGATCGCATCCCCGCCAGGACAAGAACCAAAACGCGTGCAAACCAAGACGGTGAGAAAGAATTTAAATTGTTTAAAAAGGTAAACATTTGAGTAGAAGTGCACTTTAGTGAAAAGCCTCTCCTTCTGCGCCGGCAGTGCAGTGAAGTAGAGACTGTGTGGTGTTTAACTGGACTTCCAAGGTTAAACAGAAGCACTTAAGGGGTAGACAGACGTGTCTTAGTTAACTAACAGGGAAGTTGGGACTAGAGAATGGGAATCTTTGCAAAGTAAACGTAAATGCTCGGAGCCTGAACCAAAAGATCCAAATAAATTGTTGCCACTGTGCTATTTTATGAAAGAAAAATATCCTGGCAGTTGTAGGCAGTTTGGTGTGTGGGTGGAACTGGGATTCCCAGAAGAAGGCAGTTTGAGTGACAGACAATTAACACAACTGAAGGAGAGACTAGGTAGAAGGGGATTTGCACCCTTTAAGGCAGATTGGAAAGCGTATGCAATGTGGAAGGATGAATGTCAGAGAAGAGAAGCACGGCAATTAAAAGAATAAAAGAATAAAAAAGAGGAGAAAGGAAAGAAAGAACAAAAATCACAAACACAAAATATTAACCAACAATTTCCTCTTCTGTCCGCTCTTCTGTCCGAGCTGAACCCTGGGAAAGTGCATCCTGATCTGGACTCTGCTCCACCGCCACCATACAACTCAGCTGCACCACAGCCAGTACCCCCAGCACCGACACCTCCGCCTCCAACAGCTACCGCACCACCGCCAGAGATGGCTCCACTACATCAGGCAGGGGCCAGCGACGGGGGACCGGCAGACAACACCAGGAGCAGGGCAAAGCTGGAGAGCCAACAAAAGGAGGAGAGAGTCTGGCACGACACCAGGCCCCCTCCGACAGAACCCTGCAATGAACTGCTGTTCCCAATGCAAGAGGTAGCGGGACCCGAAGGCGTGATATTGGTCCATCGCCCTTGGACAGAGGCAGGCCTAATCGACGCCGTCGCTCACCTGCCCCGGCCGGAAAAGAATTCCACTCAGTGGGTAAAAGAATGCAGAGACTATAGGCCAACCATGAGGGAAGTACACAGGGTACTGCAAAAGGACTTTGGGACTCATCACAAAATCAGGGGCTATTTCACTGAAGCCAGAATGCCTCTGCATCTGAAAAGTTCCACATGGGATGATGATGCCAACCGAGAATACCGAGACTCACTTACAGCACTCTGCACAGCGGTCCAGGCCGCATTCCCAGTTCCACAAGATATGACCGCTCTGGAACTGATGAATCAGGGCTTCGACTGGAAATCCTGCAGCTTAGCAGATATTTTGCAACATGCTGAGCATAAAGAAGACGTTCAAAACGTCAGGACGCACTAATGAAGAAAGAGAAAAAGGACATTGGGCGAATGAGTGCCCCCACCCCAGAAGAGAAAGGAGAATGGCTGGGGAAAAGATGGACTCAAGCTGAAATGGTGGCGATGGGCGGACCCCAGAGGAGCAGGAGCCACCCGGGGCGAAGCAGGATGATGAGGTAATGCACACGCACACTCAAATACGAGATAAAGACACTAATTGAAAAGCCAGAGAGGTTGAGTTTGACACACATTTACTGGACAAAGTCAGTTGCTGTTGTTTCTGTTACTCTCTCTGCTGCCCAAAACCGAACCTTTCGGAAAATAACTCCCTCCATGCAAGTTTTTTCAGACAACAACCCCACACATGGAAATGGCAGGATCTGGGTCCATGGCTCCGGAACAAATACGGGTGTTTCGGATTTCTGCAGAACAAGGGACTCTAGGACAGAGTACAGTGAAAAGGGTGATGTACATCGCACAGTAGTCACATCTACAGTGCAAGTTAAAAGAACAGTAGAACTGTTAGAGAACAAACCACGTGGTTCATCTGTATACACAGTCATGACAACTGAAAGCATGCCAGCTGAATTAACACAGGTGCCGGATTGCCTCTGGGCAAAACATAAGTACGATGTTGGACGTATGAAAGATGCGACACCTTTGGTAATTCATCCAAAATCAGACTACAGGCCTTGTCTCAAACATTATCGATTTTTCATCAGCAGCTGAGCCTAAATTTACAAAATTTTGAATTTCCATCAGGTTCCGTCTTATTGGCTTATGTAGACGACCTTATGATGGCCAGCCCCTCAGAGGAGGCATGCAAAACAGACGCAGTTGCGCTATTAACATTTCTGGCTAACAGCGGTCACAAAGCCAGCTTGTCTAAATTGCAATTTGTCCAGACAAAGATAAGATATCTGGGACATGTGATCACAGCAGAGGGCAAATCCCTCTCTCCCAAACGAATTGCGACACTCCAAAACGTTCCTCTGCCAGTAACAAAGAAACAAGTGTTGAGTTTCCTAGGAATGAATGTCATATTGCAGACAGTGGATCCCTAACTATTCAGAATGAGAGGCACCCCTCTCAGCTACTGTCCATGGCAAAAAATTGACAGCCCATGGCAAAATAACATGGACCCCAGAAGCACAAAAGGCCTTTGTAGATTTGAAGAGTGCACTCATAAATGCTCCAACACTTGGCTTACCAAGTTCAAATAAGCCATTTGTACAGTTTCTTGATCAAAAGGGTGGATATGCCACTTCTGTCCTCTGCCAAAAACATGGGGATAAACTCAGACCTGTTGCTTATTTTTCTACAAAACTGGATCCAGTAGCAGCAGGTCTGCCCCTCTGCTGTAGCAGCTGCAGAGAAGGCAGTGACAGCCTCTAGAGATTTAGTAGGCTAGTCTGAGCTCATACTCATGGTACCACACGCTGTAGCTCACATTCTGCACACACAAAAGACACCGCATTTGTCTGCGCAGCGCTGGTTGAGATATCACACCACATTGTGGGAAATGCCCAACGTCACGGTCAAACGCTGTTCCACTCTAAATCCTGCTTCTCTTCTCCCAACACAGGAAGATGGCGATGACTCGGAAAACTTTCATGACTGTGTGCAGATTCTGGAGGAGGAGTGTTCGCCAAGGGTTGATCTGTCAGACACAACTCTCCCAAACGCTGACCTTGAGTTGTTTGTGGATGGTTCTGCATCGAGAGACAAAACAGGCGTCAATCAAACAGGTTTTGCTGTTGTCACTCTACACGCAATTGTAGCATCGGGCAAATTACCATCACATTTTTCAGCACAAGCTGTAGCACTCACCGAAGCATGCAAACACGCTGAGGGCAGAACAGCAAACATCTACACAGACTCTCGTTATGCGTTTGGAGTGGTTCATGACTTTGATGCCCTTTGGCGACACAGATGTTTCCTCACCTCCTCTGGAAAACCTGTAGCTAATCACCACCTTGTTTCTGATCTTTTGGCTGCTATAATGTTGCCAACAAAAGTATCTGTGATGAAATGTGATGCTCACACTAACAACTCTGACCCTGTCTCAGTGGGAAACGCTTCTGCAGATGCAGCCGCAAAGGCTGCTGCTGCTGATGGTGACATGTTTCACATCCTCTGTTCCTCCTCACAGCCTGACATTAACCCATGATCTCCCCACCATCCAACAACTGGCTACCGCCACAGAGAAGGCGTTATGGTCAAAAACTGGAGCCACATTTTCTAACAAAATTTGGCTCGGGCCTGATTCAAAACCATGTTTGCCACGTGCAGTCTTTCCATTCTATGCTAAACTAGCACATGGGAAAGACCACGTAGGCAAAGGAGGAATGAGTATAGCCATAAATGCTAACTGGTATACCAGAGGGTTTTCAACTTTTGCCTCTGATTACTGTAAAAGGTGCGTCACATGTGCAGCACACAACGCTGCTGGAGCTCCTAAGGTTACGCAGCACGGCCATCCTCCCCCCCAAGGCCCTTTTGAATACTTTATGATGGATTTCATAGAACTCTCACAATGTGAAGGAAAGAAATATTGTTTGGTGTTGGTGGATATGTTCAGCAAATGGGTTGAAGTTTTCCCTTCTTCCAAACAGGATGCAGTGGCCAAGGTTCTCCTCAGGGAAATCATCCCACGGTGGGGAATTCCCACAAAACTCAGCAGTGATAATGGTCTGGCTTTCATACATCAAGCTATGAAAGAAATGTCTGAATTTCTTGGTTATGACCTTAAATATCATTGCTCTTACCATCCACAGAGTGGCGGTGCTGTTGAAAGAGAGAATGGCACCATAAAAGCAAAACTCAGCAAATGTTGTGAGGAAACTGGTTTAACGTGGATAAAAGCACTTCCTCTTGTGCTTTTTTTGAGTCCATTTGAGGTAGTTTATGGGAGGCCTCACAATACAGGGCTTAGACCAGGGACTACTTCTTTAGACTCTAAACTGTATGATGACAACATGTTGAATTACTGTATAAGTCTCTCAGCCTCCCTTTCAGCTCTCCATTCACAGGTGAAAGCCGTACTGCCTACGCCAGCTGACACGCCACAACACAACTTCAAGCCTGGTGACTGGGTGGTGATCAAAGACTTCAGGAGAAAACACTGGAAGCAGCGGCGGTTTCAAGGTCCGTTCCAGGTCCTCCTGATCACCCAGACCGCCGTGAAGGTTGCTGGTAAAATCCCTTGGATCCACGCCAGCCACTGCAAAAGCGTCCCGGAACCCTACGACTTCCAACCATCTGTTGGAACAGGTGGAAAGTAGCATGAAGTTTTAAATAACGTAGTTCGGGAACAATGACCACGCCCTGAACACCTAATTGGCTCTGCACAAAGTATTTAAGCATGACGAATCCATCCACTTCCTCCCTGACTCTGTTTTCTCATGACGTCAGAATCGCGAGACAACACAACAAGAACCCAAAACCGCTTACCCAGCACCATGGACCAGGAACTCTTCCTCAACCCTTCTGACAACGAGCTGTTCGAAGAACACGAGCTCACCCCCGAAGTCCCGAGGCTCCAACCTTCTCCCACCATCCTTCGTCGCCAGCAACCTCGGCTACGTTCTACCATCCACGTTCCTCGTGGCTCCCGACATTCATCCCCGGACAACTCCGAGGCCGTCGGCCCCTCGCCTTCCATCAGCCCCAGGGGGAGAACTCGACTTCGGCGCGCGAGGGACATCGTCCCTCCCCGAAGCCGCTCTCCCATCCGCTCGAGATCCAGGCGCTCGAACGACGGGCAAAACCGCCCCGACCCTCCTCCACCACGCCGACTCTCCAACAGCCCCAACACGTCCCACATCTCCAAGTGGACAGTCGCCCGTTTAAAGAACGTACTCACCCAGCGCAACGTCCCGTTCAATAAGTCCGACAGGAAAGCTAAACTTTTCAAACTTTTCACGGACTCCCAACACAACAACACTCAGCAAACCTCCCGAGCACTTCCGGATTCCCGCCGCCGCGTCAGCCGCTACGCCGATGACGTCACGACGCATCCGACGGCCGGGGAATCCCCGTCAGCCACAGCAGCCCCCCAGAGGGCCAGGTCGTACCACAGCAAACCCTCTCTGCCCCAGAGACATCACATTCTGCACTCGTTTTCCCCCAATCTACACTATCAACCCATGCACATGCATCCTTTCATCCCAACATCCTTTCCTCTTCTCTCCCTCCTCCTGCCTTTCCTGCACCATCTACCTTTGCCAACTTTGCTCCGCCCTACATGAATCCACCTACCTCAGCTGCTCAGACAGTTCCAACAGCAGGGGCCCATAGCGGAGCAACCGGCCAAAACCTATTCTTTCCTCCTGTTTCTGCTTTTCCCCCTCCCTACCCCTACCCCCACCCCCACCCCTACCCCTACCCTCCCCTTCCCTATAACCCATATGCAACTAACATAACCCATCCTACCCCAAATGCACCCCCTTTTTTCCCAGGTCAGCCAGCAAGCAGCGCAAGCTTCTTTCCAACCCATCTCCCTCCACCCACCAGCTTCAGCTTAGCCACAGCATTACCCCCAGTACGCCCAGCATCTGCTCGACCATCACCCGTGTCACTCACACTCCGGCAACAGATACTAGCCGGTAATTACGTCGACCTCGCCCAACTAATCCACCCATCCACATGCAATCCCCACATCCCCAGGGAATTGCAAACCGCTTTCCCCCATCGAGCTCAAACAGCCACTCCCCACCCGCTCCAAGGAACTCACAACAGCCGAATTCGCCTATTCTTTCTCCCTTTTCCGCGACACCATCTGCTCGGTTTTTCCCGACCGCAGGCCCGAACTGGACGACTATTTGTCGTTAATCCTAGACCTGGCCTTGAGGTTCGGCGGCAACGGTTTTTACTCCTACCATGTTCTCTTCACATCCGAAGCCGCCGCTCGAGTGCAGCAGTTCAACCAGGGAACTTACTGGGGTACACTAGACCCCGAATTATATTGCAGAGTCTTTGCAGCTCGCTCCTCCCTTAACTGTGAGTCCTGTGGCGCACCTTCCCATCCAGCCACCACATGCACCCTCACAGCCCCCCTGCCTTCCACAGCCGCTCCTAGAAGACGGAGCCCCTCCGGTTACCGCAGCCTGCCTCCATCATTTCCCCCACCATCCATCATCCCAAAACCAGCCACCAACCAGCCAACAACCACCGGCCCTCTCCCCAAAGGGGTAGACAGGAGAGGCAGACCAGTCCTCTTCCAGGGCGGGAGAATGGTCTGCAACAACTTTAACGATTTAGGATGCAGCACCTCTAGCTGCCGCTTCCTCCACACCTGCTCCTTCTGCGGAGGTGCCCACTCCAGACCAACCTGTTCCCACAACCCCACCAAGCACAGCCTCTGTAAGTACCTCAATACACCAATCAAGGTCCAAGCTCTAGCTTCCGCCTTACAGAACCACCCAGACCGCCAGTTCACCAGCTTCCTAATACAAGGGTTCACACACGGCTTCCACCCAGGTTTGCAGGTTAAACCAGAGCAGTCCTATACATGCCATAATTTGAAATCCGCCATTTCCGAGCCCGACATTGTCGACAAACTCCTGGCTCAGGAAGTCAAAAACTCTTTCATGATCGGCCCTCTCCATAGCCCACCTTTCCCCATATTCAGAATCAGCCCCATCGGCATAGCTACTAGGAAATACTCAGGAAAAAAGAGACTTATAATAGACCTCTCATCCCCCCACGGCTCTTCCATCCCAAGCATCAATAGCCTAATCCCGAGCCCGGACTACTCCATGCAGTACACCACAATCACCAACGCCGCATCCCTCATTCGCCTCGCAGGCCAAGGAGCCTGGTTGGCTAAAGCGGACATCATCAGCGCCTTCAAAGTTCTTCCGATCCTCCCCGAATTCTGGCATCTTTTCGGCGTCCATTGGAAAGGCTCTTATTACTTCGCAGTGCGCTTGACCTTCGGGTGCAAGAGCAGCCCAAAAATCTTCGACTGCTTAGCCGAAGCTCTCTGCTGGATCCTGACCAACGTTCATAAACTTCCGTACGTCATCCACCTCTTAGACGACTTCCTCACCGTCACGCCACCTTCCTCACCCCCAGCACACGGCCTCAACACTTTAACCTCAGCGTTCAAGGAACTCGGCGTTCCTCTGTCTCCAGAGAAAACCGTAGGCCCCAGCACCTCCCTCGAATTCCTCGGCATCACCCTCGACTCAGTTTCACTCCAAGCATCCCTACCTACCGAAAAAATCAATCGGATCTCCTTACTCATTTCAAATTACCTCCTGGCCCCCAAATGCACCAAACACCAACTCCTTTCACTGTTAGGCCACCTCAACTACGCCATTCGCATCATCCCCCAAGGTCGATCCTTCTTGTCCCACCTCCTTTCAGTCGCCGCCTCTGTCCCAAATCTCCATGGCCACGCCTCTCTGGACAAAGCTTGCAAAACGGAGCTAAAACTGTGGCACCAGTTCCTCTCCTCATGGAACGGCATCTCCTTATTTTACGATGACCACATCACCAAGCCGGAAGACATCCAGCTGTTCACAGACGCAGCCCCCTCCATCGGCTTCGGCGGCTTCTACGGCAGCAAATGGTTCTCAGCCGAATGGCCGCACGAATTCTCATCCCTCACCCCTTCTTCGGCAATCTCTGAAATGTATCCGGTAGTCATAGCAGCCATTCTTTGGGGCCGGGAATGGTCGAAGACAATCGCTTTATATTCAGACAACAGCGCCGTCGTAGACAATTAACAATTTATTCACATTGTCTAGACAAAATCACCATGGTAAATGGTCTCACCTTGGTTTACCCAGTACAATAATAACAATTTAAAATCAATATTAAAACATCCCAGGAATATGATAAAACAGCCATTCTTTGGGGCCTTCGGTCCCATCATTAATGGTCCAAAAAGACAATCGCTTTATATTCAGACAACAGCGCCGTCGTAGACATCATTAACAAAGGACGGTCACATTGTCTAGACATAATGCAGTTCATGCGTAGACTCACCTTGGTTTCGGCCCAGCACCAATTCATCATCCAAGCCTATCACATCCCAGTCACAAAAACTCCATAGCCGACTCACTTTCTCGTTTCTCTTTACAGAAATTCAGACGATTGGCGCCAGCTGCGGACCCTCTGCCAACTCCGGTCCCACCGTTTTCAGCCACCATCTTCAACTGACCCCGCTACTAGAACACCTAATCTCTGCCTCCCAAGACGCCATCCTCAACAGCGTCGCCCCCAGAACACTCTCATCATACCTCACCGGATGGAATAGCTTTAAAGCCTTCCACGCTTCCCTCGGCCTTCCATTCCCCTCACTCGACGTCCTGACCCTCACGAACTTCATCACGTTCGCCCATTCACTCCTCAAGATCAAGCCTTCCACTATACGGGTCTACATAAGCGGAATCAACTTCTTCGCCAAACTTTCCTCAGGCACTCCTTGTCCAGCTGCGTCCCACTCACACATCACCATGTTACTCAAAGGTCTCCGTAAAGCCGAACCACACCCCACGCCTAAACGTCTGCCCCTCACCTCGGACCTCCTTACTCGCTGCATCCAAACACTCCGTTCAGGCTACCTATCCCCCTTCATGGACAAAGCATTGGAGTCCATGTTCTTGCTGGCCTTCTTCGGCTTCCTGCGCTGCTCGGAATTCACCGCTCAGAACTCTGACCACCATCCATCGCAACACGCCACCATGTCCGACATCTCCATCCACCATCCGGACACCATCATCTACCACCTCAAACGCAGCAAGACCAACCAGTCTGGTCCGCCCCAGCCCATCTACATCTTTCGACTAAACTCATACCTAAGTCCATTCGAACCCATATGCGACTACATAAGCGCAAGATTAGCCAGCGGAACTTCTCCACAGGACCCGCTTTTCATCACAGAGACAGGCAAAGGGGCCACAAGAACCTGGTTTCACCACCACTTCCGCCAAATCCTCCATAAATCCGGTATACACCCGGAACATTACTCAGGCCACTCATTCCGCATCGGGGCCGCCTCCACTGCCTCAAGCCAAGGAATCCCTGACCACATCATCAAGACCCTCGGCCGCTGGTCGTCCCCTGCGTACCTCACCTACATCCATTCCAACCTAAACGACATCAGAAACGCACACCAGCACCTGTCCTCCTGAAGCTGTCTTTTGGGGACTCTGCGCCACCTGGCCTTCCGGAGAGACAGCCCCCACCCAAGAGTCTCCAATCCCCCTGTTCCTGCCAGCCACCGGGCACCATCGCTCTCCTCCCACCATCAGTCATCAACCTTCCTTACCCTCCCTGCTTCTCTACCCTACACCCCTCCTTCCCTCACCCTCCATCCCTTACCCTCATCCCTTCCTCCCTCGACCCCTACCCCCTCATCCCTCGACCCCTACCCCCTCATCCCTCGACCCCTACCCCTTCATCCCTCGACCCTTATCCCTTCATCCCCTCATCCCTCCAACCCCTTCCCTAACTCATCCCTCTGACTCACATTCGTAATAAATCAGTCATAACCTATCTCGTGATAAGCGTGGTCTTTGTTAGTGAAACAATGACCACGCCCTGAACACCTAATTGGCTCTGCACAAAGTATTTAAGCATGACGAATCCATCCACTTCCTCCCTGACTCTGTTTTCTCATCCCTCCCCCCAACCCCTTTTTTATTTTTTTACCATTCATCTTTCTCCCTCTTCTCTCCTTCCTTCTCGCTCTTTCACAGGATTACAGGAACAACGGGGACTCTGCGCCACCTGGCCTTCCGGAGAGACAGCCCCCACCCAAGAGTCTCCAATCCCCCTGTTCCTGCCAGCCACCGGGCACCATCGCTCTCCTCCCACCATCAGTCATCAACCTTCTTTACCCTCCCTGCTTCTCTACCCTACACCCCTCCTTCCCTCACCCTCCATCCCTTACCCTCATCCCTTCCTCCCTCGACCCCTACCCCCTCATCCCTCGACCCCTACCCCCTCATCCCTCGACCCCTACCCCTTCATCCCTCGACCCCTACCCCTTCATCCCTCGACCCTTATCCCTTCATCCCCTCATCCCTCCAACCCCTTCCCTAACTCATCCCTCTGACTCACATTCGTAATAAATCAGTCATAACCTATCTCGTGATAAGCGTGGTCTTTCTCCCTCGACCCCTACCCCCTCATCCCTCGACCCCTACCCCCTCATCCCTCGACCCCTACCCCCTCATCCCTCGACCCCTACCCCTTCATCCCTCGACCCTTATCCCTTCATCCCCTCATCCCTCCAACCCCTTCCCTAACTCATCCCTCTGACTCACATTCGTAATAAATCAGTCATAACCTATCTCGTGATAAGCGTGGTCTTTGTTAGTGAAATGAAGTTTTAAATAACGTAGTTCGGGAACAATGACCACGCCCTGAACACCTAATTGGCTCTGCACAAAGTATTTAAGCATGACGAATCCATCCACTTCCTCCCTGACTCTGTTTTCTCATCCCTCCCCCCAACCCCTTTTTTATTTTTTTACCATTCATCTTTCTCCCTCTTCTCTCCTTCCTTCTCGCTCTTTCACAGGATTACAGGAACAACGGGGACTCTGCGCCACCTGGCCTTCCGGAGAGACAGCCCCCACCCAAGAGTCTCCAATCCCCCTGTTCCTGCCAGCCACCGGGCACCATCGCTCTCCTCCCACCATCAGTCATCAACCTTCCTTACCCTCCCTGCTTCTCTACCCTACACCCCTCCTTCCCTCACCCTCCATCCCTTACCCTCATCCCTTCCTCCCTCGACCCCTACCCCCTCATCCCTCGACCCCTACCCCCTCATCCCTCGACCCCTACCCCTTCATCCCTCGACCCTTATCCCTTCATCCCCTCATCCCTCCAACCCCTTCCCTAACTCATCCCTCTGACTCACATTTGTAATAAATCAGTCATAACCTATCTCGTGATAAGCGTGGTCTTTGTTAGTGAATTTTGTGTGGCTGGGGAGAGAGAGGAGGGTAGTAACCCGAGTTTCTGAAACTGCAAGAAGGTCACGCATAAATAAGTGTGGTAGGAGGTTAACTTGCGCGTCAAAGATGGCGTCACCACAAGGACCTTCATGGCATCCATTCAGAGACCCAGGTTTTTGTGGCCTACAATGTGTTTCCTTCTTACCCTGGCTCGAAGCACAACACGCATCACAGAACACTAAGACACCCTCAAGTTCAAACAATGGGACAAACGTAGCTAAATTAAGACCACGCAGATCCACTCCAGCTCACCAAACCAAAGACGTACGGGTAATGCAAGAAGTGCAACATGTAGACATTGAATCTATCAACTTTAGCAATACTATGTCTTTTAGGTTGCTGTGTTATTCCAATGGTCAGAGGCTTGATAATGCGTGCTATAGATAAATCTGTCTCACATCAAATGACCTTGATACAGGTGATAGAAGAAAGCAGGCGTGACCGTGCTGATGCTACTATCCATACATGGCGACGTGAATGGTCTAATGTTACGGAAGAATCTGTGTATATGAACGTAGATTAACCTTTGATATCATTAAATTTCGTATCTTTTGTTGTTGCTCAAAGATGCCTATGTCTCATTTTCTTAAGAGATGTTTTCCCTCACGGGACTGATGACGTGTTATCTTAAATCTTAACGACTTGATATCACTGATGCTTAATTACCTGTGAGTTGTGTAGACTTGTACGGCATATATTACTCTGATTAATATTGTTACTGTTTTACTAATGTTTATTACAACATTTAATATGTCACTGATAGTCATGATCTAATACCTTTTATCTTTTTCATCTACTACTTAAGTGATCATGTCAGATCAAAAGGGGGGAGATGTAGAGGAAAAGTTATCATTTATTGTATGACCTTTGTACTAAGAATGACTGTGTTATACTGTTTTTATGGCCTGGCATGACCGGCTCCCTTATCTGCTTGACACTCTGAATGCAGCTGTCGGAGGTAAAGTGATGTTCACCACAACACTGTCTCCCACGGTAACACCATTCCTATTAGTGGAATGGAGATTTGGTGATAAGTTGATGATATATATTTTGTGAAGGTCTTACCATTTATTATGTCCAAATAGCAAAAACTACCGCAGTTTGACATCATTAAACCGTCATGGGTCTATTCAGAGAGACCCTGTTTTAGATATGAGGTGGCAACATTACAATTAATACTTTAGTTCCGTCAGGTTGCTGATGGAAAGACACAATCATTGTTCACAAACGGTTTGATTAAGTAATCCAGTATCCTATATTATATAAAATTGAAAGTTGACATTTTGTCCAGACATTCATGGCACCCAGAGAATGTAAACATACACACACAGACTGAGTGCTGCTCTGACTTTCCTCTGGCGCCACCGTGAGGAGGACATTTATAATTTTAGTGAAATATCTCAACAACTGTTAGATGGACTGCCAGACAATTTGGCAGGTATCTTCTGACTTTTGTCTTGCGCCACCTGCAGGTCATCTTCTTTTTCTCTTTTTTTAAGATCACCATGATGCATTATAACAAAATGAGGTTGAAATTTATGGTTACTATTCTGACATCTTTATTTGGTACCACTCTTCTTTATAATCTTATAGGGACTAAAATAACTCACTAAACAAACATTCTCAAATGCAAGTAAACAACAAAAAAACGAAATGGAATCTCATAAAAGCTAAATCAATCTGCAGAAACCCGAGGTTTGTCTATTCATGATGCCACACAATGATTCAAACATGCATGCATGTATTCAATGATGTCTACTGCTCCTTACCATTTTTTTATTCCTCCTTTAGTCACTTAGAATATGTCTTATTCCACTCTGTCTGACATACATCATGTGTAATCTTATTGTTGTTTACACTAAATGAGTATGAATTGATTAATAGTTAATTATGTATTAATATGAATGAATTATACTATCAAATGAACAGTAGTTTTCACATCTCCTCATTTCCCTTCAGGATGTCCATAAAAACCCATTTACCCCACTAGAGGGTGACGTCTTGCAGCTTTAGGTCATGACTGCATCTTAGTGGGTTTATCTCATTATGCAGACACTTTGTAACTCAACACGTAGCTCTGCGTTCACTGACTCGTATAATTAGAGCTGCCGGAGGCTCGCATCTAGTAAGGCAGTCAAAGTTTGATCAGTGACATTTCCCTCAGCTGTTTATACCTCACAAAGGAAGATCAATGGATATTTTACCTTTACTTTGTACAGTTGCTGTGGCTTTCACAGGTAACAATCTTGTTGTTTGAATTGTTATTTTCTTCTGATGTCAGTGTTCAAACTATATTGTCTAAACTTTTAAAAATCGTTGAATTGTTAAGATTTTCATGGAAAGTTGCCCGTATCTTGAGGTCGCTATCATGCTTTTGTGACTTGATAGCAGCGTGGACAGCAGACCATTCGCATAACTTATAAAAGTAACTTAATTGCTGAAACAAAGAATGTATTTATAGTTGGCTCTAAAGCCTGTGGTCTAGGAAATATGATGTATATTTCTTGAATTTATATAAATACAAATTAGATAAAGGTGTAGCTTCATTAGAAAGTGTATGATAGATTAAGATGCAGAATATTAAACTGGCTGTTCTGATAGATAATCAGCCCACTGGTCTCTCGCTAAATGGTTCACTTTGTAAGACTTCAGTTCCATAATGTGGTTTAAATTGTCATCTACTTCAAATGCTTAAGATTGAAACCAACCACCGTAACTTTATTGCTTGTTTGTTTTCAATAGATAGACATCTATACTTATATATTATGGAAACGATTTGTTTCGTGTGTTCTTTTTGGATTCTGATTCAGGATATTGTCACAGTGGCCGATTTGAACAATCTCCTCAACTTATCCGAGTTCCTCTCAGACCTGTAAATGTCTCCTCCAGGTTTGACCGAAGCAGCTGGTGTGTTGCCAGACACTCTGAATGCAGCTGTCGGAGATAAAGTGATGTTCACCACAACACTGACTCCCACGGTAACACCATTCCAAACAATGCACTGGAGATTTGGTAATAAGATCATAATATATTTCAATGTTGACAACATAACTGCACCAGCGTACAAAGGCAGGATCACCCTCTTCATGTCTACTGGATCTCTGGAGCTCAGGGATCTGACTCCTGAGGACAGTGGAGAATACATAGTTACCATTTTTCCAGCTGGGGAACCATCGAAGACAGGGAACACAAGACTGGACGTACAAGGTGAGGACATTTCACATGTTACTTCACTTTCAATTCTGAATGGAGATTATGCATTACAGTTAAATAATGAATAAAAAATGTGTTCAGGTGTTGAGTGGTTTTAAATGAGATCTATATATAAAGGTTTAAAACAAACTAGCTAAAACAGAATTCAGATTATGTTATTGAACAATGACGTGATAATAATGATATGATAATATGACAAAACAAGCAAGGAAAAATTGCTAGCTATTTGTCCATCTACTGTTTCCAAGTTCAAGAATAAACTGTTATGCTCAGTTTACCTCTATTCCAATTTTGGGATACGTTCTCACCGATAATGACATTTCAAAGTCTATAAGTCAGACAGTAACTGTGAGATTTGAATAATTTCCCTTGAACAATGATTCTGATGAGCATTATTCTTATTTTATGTTGTATGGCTCTAAGTACTGATATCAACAATATGTTAAAAAAACATCTAATGGATACACTGTGTTTACCGTCTTTTAAATACACCTGTATACTCAAATGCATTCCTGCACAACTGTCCTGCCTTAATTTGCTGTTCATATGTAGCTCTTATTGAGACACTGATGGACGTTTTATGGTCGTACTGTGTTAAGGTCATAGGGTGAATTGGACTACATGATATTATATGGAAACTCTTTATTAGGAATAACCCCTTGAGTTGTACCATCTCGTTTTCAAGGGGGTCCTCAACAGCAATTATACAATACAAGCACAATTAGACAAAACATTTAACAAAAACAAAAATGACAAGATAATTAAACAAAAACAAATATGACCCCAAAGAAGAAAAAAATGATAAGACATACAAAATCAGGAGGTCATATGAAACAGAGCATTGGAAATGTATTCTAAAGAACAACCACTTTAAAGTGCAGATTGGAAAAGCACTAATTAATTCAATGCCAGTACTGTAAAGTTGTTTTTCATCCACAGTGCCAGTTTCTGCTGTCATGGTAACTGCCAGCAGCACAGACTTGGTGGAGTTCAAGAGCTCTGTCCGTCTGTCCTGCGCCTCCTCTGGATCCTCTCTCTCTTTCCTCTGGCTGAACGGCAGCTCTGAGGTTACAGCCAGTGACAGAGTTCAGCTCACCGATGGAGGCGCCAATCTCACTATAATTAATGTGACCCGCTACGACCAGGGACCGTTCAAATGTCAGGTGTCCAACCTTGTCAGTACCGGAACAAGTGCTCCAATAAACCTCTTCATCAACTGTGAGTTACTAACTAACATGCACAGTTCTTTATCTGACAACATCTGGATGCAAACAGAGATAGAAAGTTTAGACTTTAACAGCTTAGTGAGGAGTGGCCTTGTGTTGTGTATTTTGTCCCCCATTTATTGTCCAAAGTATTAGAAACACATTTTTCAACCTTATGGAATCAAACCACCTACAGCACAATGACAACACAATTATTGTACATACTCATTTATAAATGGTTCATTGCAGGGTTGTTCTGTTACATTTCTTTGAACCAAGGTTTCTATTCTTCTGGTGACGTGGTGAACGATAATGCAGTAGTGCAGAATAACTTTTTGCTTTTGTTTTCCCCTACATGCAGATGGCCCAGAAAATATTATTCTCACAATATCTCCATCACAAGAAAACAATGCGGAAGGGTCAGACATCACCCTGTCCTGCTCAGCTGACTCCAAACCTGCTGCCCAATTTATGTGGCTTCTGAATGGAGATCTGCTGTCTGACACTGGACCAGAGCTCAGACTGATGGACATTAAGGAGAGTCAAAGTGGGAACTACAGCTGTCAAGCCTTTAACAGCAAAACTCTGAGATATGAAATGTCTCAGCCTGCAGCCATCTCTGTACTGGGTAAGTTTCAATGAAAGGTTTTGTTCAAATATATATGGACGCCAAAAATAGGGGATGTAACTGTGATGGTATCAAATTAAACTTTCTTAAAGAGTGTTAAAAATGTCAGAATTTGCAACGAGAGACCTCCTCCTGCAGCTCTCCCTTTTATGTGCTAAACCCCTCCCATTAGACGGCAGCTGGATTATTGTGACATCACATGATAATTCCAAAAATCAATGGTGGCTCCTAAAGAGGTTAGCAAAAGGCCCACCCATGTCTAAAACGCTTTGTCACCATTTTTAAGAAGTCTATCTTTCTTTTATTGGTTTGTTTGCAGTGTAGACAGTTGATGCAAATGCTGGAAAAGCCACTTTTGCTGCAGTGATTCCTTCCATTGGAACAGGCTTTCAACAGCTGGGATGTGTAGGTGCATCTGCATTTGTGGAACAGTTTATAGGAACTCCTTCTCTCTGAAATTACCTCTGATTGCTAAAACTCTTGCGTCACTAGGTGTTCTAAAGCCTGAAAACAGAGCCAAGAGGAGGAGCAGAACTCTATTCTTCTCTCAGGCCATTTTTATCACAATATGCTGAAAGTTTATTGGATATTTTTCCCAATGACACCAAAAAACCTGTCTACCCTAACTGTAAATTGAAAAGGTTGAATTAGCATTTGTGGAACAAAAATAACAATACATACAAACTTTTGCACTCAAGATAGGTCTGCAATTGTTGATTGTACAGAGACAACTGAGGCTCAGAAATAAAAATGCTTGAAGTCGTACAAAAATACTTCTGGGAGTGGCCGGTAACACAGCAAAAGTTGTGGCTAGAAAATATGACTAATACACAAACTGAGGTCAGTCATAGTTAACCACGTTCCCCTTGTAAATGCTAATAAACTGTAAAATATTTACAGTAATGTAGTTTGATCACAGACTTTATCTCTTTATCTTTATGAACTATCAGATGAGTCAGAGTGGAAACTACAGCTGTCAAGCCTTTAACAATAAAACTGAGATATGAAATGTCTCAGCCCTCAGTTGTCTCTGTATTGGGTAAATTTGAATTAAGAGGTTTAGTGGATATATTAGCTATAGGGTAAGAAAGATGTGTACCCTTGTATTATATGCATTGGCAAAGTGTGGATTCAATGAAGTGTATCTTAGAACAATAATAATTAAAAAGACAAAATAAAAAAATGACTTGTGTAACAATCGCTATAGACTTGTGGTCAAAACATTGAGGCAATGACACTTGGTCAAACTGCATCTGTCCGCTGTTTTGAGTCGATTGTTAAAAACTGTGGTGCTACTCTACACTATCTTTCTAGATATCAATGGTTTGTTCCTCTCAAATAGATGATATTTCTAAAATATAGATTCTTCAAAACTGTGTTTGACAGTCTCTGAGTGTGGACAGTCTGACACTTGGTATGTTATATACCTGATTCAGGGATCAGTGGTTTGCGTCTTGCAAGTTCCTTTAATGTTATTTACTTTAGTCAATTTACAGTTAATTTTGTTCCTTTTCCCATATTTTGCCCAACAGGGAAAATATCAAAGGTTTCTATCACAGAAACCAACTCGCCGATTGAAGGGAACTCTTTCATCTTAACCTGTGATGCTGCTGGCTCTGTGTTTACCAGAGAGTGGATGAAGGGCGGCTTAAATCTGACTCCGGATGACAACGTGGCACTTTACGACAACAACAGAGTGCTGTCTTTTAACAGTCTGAGTAAAAAAGACAATGGAGATTATGTTTGTAAAGTCAGCAACACCTTCAGCCAGAATGAAGCTAAATACACCATGGTTGTTTCCTGTAGGTAACAAACTATACATATACATATACATTTATTGTTCAAAATGATGACTGACTTATATAACAGTTTACTACTGATTGGTTGTAGGTCTGTAACATGTTTCTAATTGCTTTAAGATCTTTACAAATATCTGTTTTTCAGTTGGACCAGAAAATGTTCAAATCAACGGTCCAAGTGAGATACCTTGGGGAGATACCTTAACATTAACCTGCTCTGCTGAGTCCGTACCTGCTACCTACACCTGGATACTGAAAGGGACAGAGATACACGATTCTTCTGTTTTGACAAAAAAAACACTGAACCTTCGGATAATGGCAACTACATCTGTGAAGTGATGAATCATATAACTGGGAGAAAATCATCAGCGACCCATGGACTGTCTGTAACAGGTACCAAGATGGTGTTGAATTCAGATTTTGTCGATAGCCTTGAGTATTGTGATCATCACACAATGTTATCAACTGATTATCTTAAGAGTATCAGGCTTCATAAAGATGTTTTTTATAGATCAGAGTTCAGCATTACATTTCTACAGTTAACAACTATGTGACTCACTATGGACAGTTGAAGAAAAAAACAATGAAGAAGCAAAGTTAAAAAATATATATTTCTAGCTTTCCTTTTCTTGAAATGCCTACATTACCCACAGTACAACTCAACCATCAATAGATATTTAGATTTGCTATGCTCGTAGCAGCTAATGTAGCATCAATCTGCTAGCTTCATGCAGAGATGAGGACTACAGAAGTCCGGTAACCATCTTCTAACTCCACACCCCCAGATTTTATTTCTTATTTTCAAACTTGTCATCATCTCTTTACTTGTAATCTTTATTGTCCTGATAAACATGAACTTCTTTTTCTTTTTTTGCGCCTTTTCGCCCAAAGAGGATGCAAAACTCTGCTAATTTGTTTTGACAGGATCATTTTACTTAGTGAGGGTCAAATATTCTGATGTATTTTGCATTCACCTCACTTGTGATTTTGTTTATGAGTTTACAAATAGCTGATATTGCAAAATCAATTTGGTTATGTGATTTTATTTTTTTTACATTTCAGGCGGGTCTGGAGGTCTTTCAGCTGGTGCCATTGCTGGAATAGTTTTAGGCTGGTGGAGTGTGGTATTATTATAAAAACAAGTGAGTAAGAGAATAGCCTTTATTACCATTCAGACATTTCTGCCTTTCATCATGTATTAACAGGAGACTGACATTAGAGTTCACCTAACTTAAAACTAACTTTAATCTAATCTATATTACACTAGACTTAAAGTATTCAAAACAATAGACAATAAAGATTTATTGTGATACATGAATGACATTCTTAACACATCATTCACAATAACAATCGTAAATATTTTCATCAAAAAATGCAAAGCTGATGTAAGAATTGAATTGTTTAGCATTATTGCTGCATTAATTTTAATCAGTAAACAATCTTATATTAAAGTTGAGAAATTTATTTTATGTAATTTTAGAAAGTTCTACCCAAACACAACACAGGTTACAGTTGAATTTTGAGTTGCATCTTGTGTTATGAAAACTTATAAAGTCAACGTTCATCTTTCTCTTAAAAGGTGAATTTTGAACTAATTATTCAGAATTTGTAATACATGGATGAATGCATTTTGAAGGACAAAGCACCAAGATGTTTCCGTAGCAATGATTCTACGTAGTTTATCTAAAGATCCTACTATAGGCCAAAACTTACTGACCACTCATTGTAACATACAGATGATCAGATGATGATTTTCACGTATTGTCCAGCAGGCCACTTGGAGGACGAAGAGCTTCATAACAAGATAACAAATTTAGCAGCCATGACATATTTTCACCTTATTGATCCAGTTTTGGCTAATGTCTCATCAAAACATTTGCCATTTACTCATCCAGTGGAGAGCAACAGTAGCATTTCTGCTGCATTTCCTGTCAAAAGCAAGCAAGCAATTCCAATATTCGTTCTCCTGTTATTTTCTGAAAAACCTCATCGTGAAACAATCCTATGAATGTGAAAGGACTGAAACAGAATGAAAATCTCCATAGGGCTTAATAACTTGTGAGGTTTTTTTTTTTGTAAATATCTATGCTGTCTTTTATTGTACTTTGACAATTTTTCAAACATTTCTTGTTCTGCTATTACTAATGTGTTTGCAATTAAAGCAATGAAGTTACTCAGGTATTCTTTTTGTGTTTTGTGTACTTTTTGCATTTCTACAATGTATATCTAATGCTAGCTTTTATTTTGTTTCCTCCTGTTATGACCAACCTCAACATTGAACAAAATGCGGTGTGGATAAGACATTTTGCAACTTATATGTAAAAAATACATTTATTAAAATAATATGGACAATTGCAGGTTTTTTTTTTTACATCAGATGGATTTAACAGCAACTGAATATGTAACAGTCTTTTAAATACAATGGTCAGACAACTGTGGAAATTGTGTTTAAAGTAAAGCTTGATACATTTGACATTTCCTCATTTACTGTCAACAGCCAATAAATAAAACAAGTGAAAGCTTAATTTGACTTTGGAAGTGCCCTTTATAATTATTATCCTATGGCAGGTTTCATTATATGACTTTTGCTGAAGTTAATACTGATAATCTAAAACGTTGAGTTGCAAAATGTCTGAATGAGACAAATCCATTAAATCTGCCAAGCACTCTAATGCCAAAATCTGCAGAATGTCGTCCTCCTGTGATGCAAACTGTAGTTGTTCTGGCCGTAAATAAATAATATCTACAAGATTTTGGTAGGGCTGAACATTACAAAATATATACATATATCTTTTTTCAATTATTTTTGACTGATATTGCAAGTGTGATATTATGTCAAAATAATAAGGGGAATGATCATTTTTACATCATTATTCTCATATTATAATATTATATATATTTCTCTTCTTTGCGGCACAAGCATACATTTCGCCTTTAGAAAATGATTGAGGTTCGTGCAATTTGAAAATTGCAGTTGGCCATATTGAGATTTTAAGTAAATTTCAATTAATTGTGCAGAACAAGGGTGGAATAAGACATCTATTAAGTGACTAAAGGAGAAATAAATAAAAAATGGTAAGGAGCAGTAGGCATCATTTAACACATGCATGAATGTTTGAATCATTCCAAGCTTTTATGACATTTTTTCCCTTTCGTTTTGTTGTCTGCTTGTTTTTGATGTTTACTTGCATTTGAGAATGTTTGTTTAGTGAGTTATTTTAGTCCCTATAAGATTATAAAGAAGAGTGGTACCAAATAAAGATGTCAGAATAGTAACCATAAATTTCAACCTCATTTTGTTGCAATGCATCATGGTGATCTTAAAAAAATTCACAGTATAAAAGACAAAAAGAAAATGAACTGCAGGTGGCACAAGACAAAGAGTCAGAAGTGTAGAGGAAAAATTATCATTTATTGTACGACCTTTGTACTAAGAATGACTGTGTTATACTGTTTTTATGGCCTGGCATGACCGGCTCCCTTATCTGCTTGAACTACCACAAGACGATACCTGCCAAATTGTCTTGCAGTCCATCTAACTGTTAGATGGACTGCAAGACAATTTGGCAACTGTTAGATTCTAACAGTTGTTGAGATATTTCACTAAAAATATAAATGTCCTCCTCACGGTGGCGCCAGAGGAAAGTCAGAGCATCACTCAGTCTGTGTGTGTATGTTTACATTCTCTGGGTGCCATGGATGTCCGGACAAAATGTCAACTTTCAATTTTATAGCAATCCATCAACCTTTTCTTTTTTTTTTTTTTAAACAAATTTTAGTCCAAACCAAAGTGGTCGACCGACCAACCAAACAACAGACTAACTTTGCCACAGACACTCTAATATGGCTAACGATACCTAAAACAACAGAACTACAACATGCCACACCCCACACAGCAGTAGACTCCTATGCGGATCCGCATACATCCGCGTTACTGTCACATCCGTTTTGGCGCCGCCTAGAGGACCCGTGTCGGATCCGCGAACGCGGACTCGCCATAACGTTTGAAAGCCTATCACCAAGAGCCGAGACGATCATATCATTTGAGATTTTCTTTGCTGGAACACGGTTGCGTAAGTATGATTTATTATTGATTTATTATTATTATTTGATTTATTTGTTGATATATTGTGGATCCTGAGCGGACCCGTGTCGGACCCGTGTCTGATCCGCGAACGCGGACGCGCCAACACGTTGAAAGCCTATAAAGAGCAGATCATTCAGTTGAGACTTTCTTTCTTTGCTGGAACACGGTTGCGTTATGTAAGCATGATTTATTATTGATTTTGATTTATGTAGGCCTAATTATTTATTGATAGGCCTATATTGCGACATTCACAGTAAACATTGGCCTTTGTGTTTTTGTAATCATCATTTAGACTACGTATGATTGTAATGACGTTGTTTGATATTAGGACTAGCAGTAGGCCTAAATAATTTTTCAGTTAGGCTATCATTTTTTGCACCAGGCTATTGTTAGCTGAGAGGCGATAATCATGTCAGTCTGTAGCCTATTTGATTTAAAATGGAATAGCAATTACGGCAGAATATGTTATGGTAGTTAAGTTAAGTTATCCTTCATTGGGTTAGGGTTAGGGTTGGTCTGTTCTGTTTTAATGTGTCGCTGTTATGTATAAAACGCCGGTCATCGGGAAAATAGGTGGTGCTGGTGGCTTATTTTCGATAATGACCGGCGACGTTCTATACATTATCCCGCTTATTACATGGCTACTTGCCAAAACGAAAAAAATAACTTCACACGGTGTGTCTTTTTACAATTTATCTGTTACCAGCATTCGTAGTGTTGATTAGCAGAGAAATAGTCCGCCAAACACCAACGTCTTTGGCGTCGCCTAGCAACCGAGTACGCTTGGGTCACCGAGTACGCTGGGATAAAAAAAAAAAAGATCCCCTGTCCTTGACAGCGGTCAATTATACTTAAGATCGTAAGCGTTTCTGAATAAAATAGCTTTTGAGTAGCTTAGCTCTTTTATTGACCAAGTAGGCCTAATGCGGTATCTCCATAAAAGTTACATTTTTTCAAGCATTTCTGAACAAATAAAACTGCTTGTCCCCCAGTGTTGCTAGATTGGGCCGGAATCTTGCAACACTGGCGACCCCCATGACGGCAGAGGGAGAGTTATTATCATTTTGAAATAATGTTAATTATGTGTAATTAAAAAATATATATTACTTAATTCTAATTCTAATCTTATAGACAATAAGAAAAAGATTTGAAGAATTATCACAAAAGTGCTCTTCAAGATGCAGAAGTGAGAAGTGTTAGACTGTTTATTAACAAGGCGTTAATGCTTTGAGAAATGCATTTGTCTATTAGTGAAATCAAAATCATGTTATGGCCTTGATGCCCTGGCATGTGGCCTTTGTGCCCTCAAAAAAATTGCCCCGCTGCAGGCCAAGTGGCCTTGCCCCTCATTTCACGAAATTCCAGGCATGCGTACCATACAAATAGATCGCAGCAAGTTAACATTTTGGCAAGTTTGGTCTCATATGTAGTGGTTATCTGCCATCCTCTTTATAATGAAAATTTGCCATTTTAATCACTGTTATGCTACTGTATGGAACTTGGTCCCCATCTTCTATTTTGTGTTTTCTGCAGCATCTGGATTTGACTGTTGCCCGTTCTGGATTTGACTGTTGCTACAATTTCCTCTGCTGGGTTCGCTTGATCAAGTAAGATACTTTCTGGTTTCTTAAAATGTAATGTTGCTTACACATTTTCTAGCAGTTGGAGCATTTCCTGCAGAAAATGCAGTTAAATGGCTTAAATCAAGTGAAGGGATTCGGTTCAAACAACTAATGGGTATTCGCGCCAGTTTCTGATTTCTTATGCTACTGTATAGAACTTGGTCCCCATCTTCTATTTTGTGTGTTCTGCAGCATCTGGATTTGACTGTTGCCCGTTCTGGATTTGACTGTTGCTACAATTTCCTCTGCTGGGTTCGCTTGATCAAGTAAGATACTTTCTGGTTTCTTAAAATGTAATGTTGCTTATACATTTTCTAGCAGTTGGAGCAGTTGGCCACAGAACAAATAATGATACTACTACTGCTACTACTACTAATAATAACTACACAATGCATTTCCTGCAGAAAATGGCACATTTCTATGTTCTTGTCTAGTTTGTAGCAATGAAACAGACAACACCACCATTCAACAATGTGTTTATTTAAATACAACATTAGAAACAATGATTAATGATACATTTTACTTTCTTTTCTTTTTTTCTGAAATGTCTTTTAGAACAAAAATGAATAGAAAGACTGTGCCTGTCTCCTTATCAGCCTTAAGACGAAGGACACGTGCAGACGTTCAAAAAAGGCTTAATCAAATTAGGACAGACATGACTGACATGACAGGAATAGGGGCAGATGACAGAGTTCTTTCTGAGAACACTGCCCAATTGTTTCTGGTGGGGGATAAAGTCTGCCTTATCAAAAACATTATCCAAAATGATAATGGTGTGTACGCTATTTACACAGAATTTTCCCGGCAGTCTCCATTCTATACCTACCCCTTCAACTCTGACAGAATGAACATATTTGCTGTAAATGATGCATCTGATGAGCTGAAGTCGGTTGAGGTGTCAGCGCTGCGACAGAAATGTGTAGCCTTGCCGTACAGGGATGGTTTTGTGGCCATACCTCTCCTCCACTAAATGAAACAAAACAACAAAACAACAAAAAACAAAAACAATCAGTTCAATAAATGTATCAGTTTAAACAATCAGTTCAAGTTAAAAAACTCTAATTATATAGTTGACTACTGACTATGAATCAGTTCAATCAATCAGTTTAAACAATCAGTTCAAGTAAAAAACTCTAATTATATAGTTGACTACTGACTATGAATCAGTTCAATCAATCAATCAGTTTAAACAATCAGTTCAAGTTAAAAACTCTAATTATATACGGTAGTTGACTACTGACTATGAATCAGTTCAATCAATCAATCAGTTTAAACAATCAGTTCAAGTTAAAAACTCAAATAATATGGTTGACTACTGACTTCTGACTATGACTTCCATTACTTAATTACTCTGGATGAAAATTTGCTGTGAGTATTTCAGAAAAGGTTGTATTTTTCCATAATCCATAATTTCATGTTTTCTAAATATGAGATTACATATAATACATAACATTATACATAAAAAAGCCAGGGGAAATTACATTTTATGCTGAATTTTATGCTGAATTGATACATGTGCCAACTTTCAACTTTCAACTTTTTCAACTTCCCTTCTCTGCAGAACTTTCCATTTAAAAAAACAGACATTTTGATTGTCATTGCGCTATCGTCTTTCTTTCTACATTAGGGATGAGTTTTCATCTGATCAGATTTGCCAATGGGGACATTGCTGTTGTCCCGGATAAGTGGTGTGATGACGGGATGGTGTACTGGCCAAAATATAAAAACACAGAACGTGCCAAAAGGGCAGCTGCCAACAGCGAGGACCATGAGCCAAACTGGCCAAAATATGATATCACGATCATCAGAACTTGTGGTATGCCAATTCATAAAACTCTAGTTTAAAGATAATTTCATGGTTTCTTCTCCTTCTGCTTGGAATAACCAATTCTGTCTAGGTTATGAAAATTGTCTTTGCCTTGCATTGTTTAAAATGTTCCATTTATTTGTGGTATGAGCAGCAGTGCTGAGTATGTAGGTTGCACCCAAGAAAAATGTACCAAACAGCATTCTGCCATTGACTTCTGAGTCTGACTCTCAGTGCTCTGCCACTGAGAGTACCTGGGAGTACCAAAAGCTCAAAATAAGAGTCAATGGCAGAGTGCTGTTTGGCACATTTTTCTTGGCCACAATCTACATACTCAGCTCTGCTGCGCATACCACAAATGCATGTTCCTTACAAATGTGGTATCATTTAAAAGGGGAGGCTTCAGGCTTTCCAACGATATAAGTTTTCTTGCTAAAAAGCATTTTTACAGCAATGAAAAAATCAACCAAACAAGTTTCCTTACTTTCTGTGCCTAGTTTTCATATCTTTAGTAATAATATTAACATTCTGTGTAGGTCTACAGCTAATTTCAACCTTATGATAATTTTAACATATTATATTTTAGGGGGACAAGCTGGAGCAGACCGGGTGGACCACCACCTCACTGCATGGATACTGGACTACCTCACCAACCGTCCACAGTATGTGAGGATAAGGGAGTGTGAGTCAGATCGGGTGTCCTGCAGCACGGGGGCCCCACAAGGAACCGTTCTGGCTCCATTCCTCTTCTCCATCTACACATCAGACTTCAAACATAACTCTGATACCTGCCACCTGCAAAAGTTCTCTGACGACTCTGCAATCGTCGGCCTCATCTCCGCAGGCGATGAGAGGGAATACAGAGAACTGAACCAGGACTTCATAGGATGGTGCCGGCGGAACCGCCTCCAGATCAACTCTGGTAAAACCAAAGAGCTGGTGGTGGACTTCCGCCGGGAAAACACTGTCCTCCGGAACCAGTGAACATCCAGGGACAGGACATTGAGATTGTGAAATCTTATAAGTACCTGGGTGTTCACTTGAACAATAAACTGGACTGGACTAATCACACTAACGCACTGTATAAAAAGGGTCAGAGCAGACTGTATCTGCTGAGGAGACTGAGGTCTTTTGGAGTGCAGGGAGCACTCCTGAAGACCTTTTTCAACTCCGTGGTGGCATCAGCCATCTTTTATGGAGTGGTCTGCTGGAGCAGCGGCTGCACGATTATTGCCAAAATGATTATCACGATTATTTGGATCAATATTGATATCACGATTATTTACCACGATTATTCATTGATTTTAGTGATACATTTTTTTATTGAACATTCACGGAAACTTGAATACATAACATAACACAATACATAACATAAACTTGAATACATAAACTTGAATACATAACATAAACATAACACCAACTTAAAACAACAGGGCAAAGATTCTACAATGTTTAAATTGTAAACGATTTATGTTGAATTTGTAAAATAGGTTATTATTCACGTGACCTCCTAGAAGCGAAAAAAAAAAAATCTAAACAATTAAATGCAGGACTATGCAGAAAGGGCACTGCCTTAGAGTTTACAGGTTTTTGGCAAGAAACACCAGCCTGTCAACATTTTCTGGCTTGAGGGATGAGCGAAGGCAGGTCACCACATTTCCCCCAGTGCTAAAAACCCTCTCTGAAGGGGAACTTGTAGCCGGGATGCACAAGTGCTTCGCGCCGCCGCCGATGTACTCACGCAGTCGCAGACCGCAGGTGTACAGGGAGCGCTTGGTTTGCAGCGGAGGTAGAGCGTATACTGCATGGGCGGGGCTCGTTTCTTTTTTCGTTTTCCTTTTTTTGTGGAAGCATTATTTAAAAAAAATATCGCGAGAACACAACATGTCACCGTGGGAAGCCAATATCGTCATCGCGATAAAAATTTGATATATTGTGCAGCCCTGAGCAGGAGTGTGGGCCACCAGATAAGAGGCAAAGGAGGCCAGTGTAAGTGTGTTCTGTCTTGTTTATGTTTTTGTAGTGATAGGAAGGTTATTTAAAAATAGACCAGAGATGCTTGTACTAAATGTATATTTGGCAATTGTGAGATTGCAATAACCCTAATGATAAGGTTACTTAACAGCCATCGTTTCGGAGACTCTGACCAGAGCGAAGAAGATGTGGAAGATGTAGTGTCTCAGTTGGAAGCACTACCAGTGCTTCCAAGCCCAAGCCAATTTCCCTGGCAGAGTAAGGAATAATCTCTTAACATCTAAATAACAAAATCAAAACATTAATATTAGAGATATGGTTAAAGATCCCATGCCATGCTATTTTATGGATGCTTTAATATAGGTATTAGTGGGCCACAAACCCAGTATTCAAAGACGTCCCCGAAATTCAGCCGTGGTGCAGTTACAGCCACTCCGAACCAGTCGCACATTGAGCTTCCCCCAAATGCGCTGTTTCGGTGGGCGTGTCAAGGCAGGTCAAGGAGGGGGGTGGGGGTGTGGCCCTGAGCAGCTTGTAGCCACAGTGATGAAGCCTACAAGTGATGAAGTCACATACAGTGTACACTGTATTTGACTTCATCACTTGTAGTACAGGATACTGGATTATTTAATCAAACCGATTGTGAACAATGATTGTGTCTTTCCATCAGCAACCTGACGGAACTAAAGTATCAATTGTAATGTTGCCACCTCATATCTAAAACAGGGTCTCTCTGAATAGACCCATGACTGTTTAATGATGTCAAACTGCGGTAGTTGTTGCTATTTGGACATAATAAATTCTAACTCCTTCACAAAAGTGCTTTAATTATCAATTGTTTTCATAGTTGTGTTTTTTGTGCATTAAAAATAGATAAATTACTTTGCGCTGTTGTTGATCATTAACAGAGGTATGATGATGGAAAACCCCACTGCACAGTACTTCCTTGTACTACCTTCATATTATTGAAAAAGGCACACATTACACAGAAATCAACAAAGCAAAGTGAAGGAGTGTGATCCTTTTTTTCACTTGTCATATTTGAGGATACTGCATAAGAAATGGAAAAAGCTGTGATACACTTCATCATCCTGGTGGCCATCTCAGGTGAGCTCGTACCACATGATACAGCAGATAAAAGTTTTAATTCACTTAATTATTCAAGTTGCTGTATTCTAAATATCAGTGGGAAGTCACATTTTCCTAACATAGAGGGTCAAAGAGGAGTTTCTATGCGACTTATCTGACAATCTGCTATGCAAACATATCAGCTAATTCAGCTGTTTAGCAATTTGATGATCACTTAACTTTACTCAGGAGTTTATTTCTGTTTGCAGTAAAAAGAAAATGTTAAAAATAACTCAAAGCTACAACTGAGCTATGAAAATAGCCATGATGCTTCTCTTACCCTGAGGTGTACTGTATTTAAGCTTCTTCAGGGAGAACAGGTGTTTTTTTCGCAGCAGATTTGTGTTTCTGGTCCTTTTAAGAACCCCATAAATGTCTCCTCCAGGTTTGACCGAAGCAGCTGGTGTGTTGCCAGACACTCTGAATGCAACTGTCGGAGATAAAGTGATGTTCACCACAACACTGTCTCCCACGGTAACACCATTCCTATTAGTGGAATGGAAATTTGGTGATGAGAATATAATATCTTTTAATGTTAACAACATAACTGGACCAGGGTACGAAGGCAGGGTCACTCTGTTCATGTCTACTGGATCTCTGAAGCTCAGGAATCTGACTCCTGAGGACAGTGGAGAATACAGAGTTTCCATTGTTTCAGTTGGGGAACCATCGAAGGCAGGGAACACAAGACGTACATGGTGAGCAAATTTCACGTTACTTCACTTTCAATTCTGAATGGAGATTATGCATGACGGTTAAATAATGAATAAAAAATGTGTTGAGTGGTTTGAAATGAGATCTATATAAAGCTTGAAAACATACTAGTTAAAACAGAATTCAGATTATGTTATAGCATAATTACATGATAATAATCATATGATACTAAGACAAAACAAGCAAGGAAAAAGCAATGAAGTCAACTTTAAGTAAAAATAAATTTTTTGTCAAACTACTGTTTCCAAGGTCAAGAATAAACTGTTATGCTCAGTTTACTTCTATTCCAAATTTTGGGATAATTTCTCACCGATAATGACATTTTAAAGTCTATAAGTCAGACAGTAACTGTGAGATTTGAATCATTTCACTTGAACACTGATGCTGATGAGCATTATTCTTATTTTATGTTGTATGGCTCTAAGTACTGATACAAACAATATGTTAAAAAAACATCTATGGATACACTGTGTTTACTGTCTTTTAAACACACCTGTATACTCAAATGCATTCCTGCACAACTGTCCTGCCTTATTTTGCTGTTCATATATAGATCTAGTTGAGACACTGACGGACGTTTTATCGTCGTACTGTGTTAAGGTCACAGGGTGCTGAATTTGAACTACATGATATTATATGGAAACTCTTTATTAGGAATAACCCATTGAGTTGTTTCATGTCATTTTCAAGGGAGTCCTCAACAGCAATTATACAATACAAGCACAATCAGACAAAACAATTTAACAAAAAACTAAATAAACAAGATAATTAAACAAAAACAAATATGACCCCAAAGAAGAAAAAAAATTATAAGACATACAAAAATCAGCAGGTCATATTAAACAGAGCATTGAAAATGTATTCTAAAGAACAACCACTTTAAAGTGCAGATTGGAGAAGCACTAAGTTAATTCAATGCCAGTACTGTAAACCTTTAATGTGCAGCCATGAAGACTCAACATCTCATGATAAGATTATGAGTAATTCTCAGCCACTGCAGTGCTTCCTTCTACCGTACCATGTGTTGGCAAGTGTAAAAACATTTTGTTTTTCATCCACAGTGCCAGTTTCCGATGTCATGGTAACTCTCAACAGCACAGACTTGGTGGAGTTCAACAGCTCTGTCCGTCTGTCCTGCTCCTCCTCTGGATCCTCTCTCTCTTTCCTCTGGCTGAACGGCAGCTCTGAGGTTACAGCCAGTGACAGAGTTCAGCTCACCGATGGAGGCTTCACTGTCACTATAGTCAGTGTGACCCGCTACGACCAGGGACCATTCAAATGTCAGGTGTCCAACCCAGTCAGTAATGGAGCAAGTGCTCCAATAAACCTCTTCATTAACTGTGAGTTACTAACTAACACGCTCGTTTTTTTATCTGACAACATCTGGATTCAAACAGAGATAGAAAGTTTAGACTGTAACAGCTTAGTGAGGAGTGGCCTTGTGTTGTGTATTTTGTCCCCTGTTTATTGTCCAAAGTATTAGAAACACATTTTTCATTTAGAAATGGTTAATTGCAGGGTTGTTCTGTTACATTTCTTTGAATAGAGGCTTCTATTTTTCTTGTGACTTGATGAACGATAATGCACTATTTCAGAATAACTTTTTGCTTTTGTTTTCCCCTACATGCAGATGGCCCAGAAAATATTATTCTCACAATATCTCCGTCACAAGAAAACTATGTAGAAGGGTCAGACATCACCCTGTCCTGTTCAGCTGACTCAAGACCTGCTGCCCTGTTCCAGTGGTTTCTGAATGGAGATCTGCTGTCTGATACTGGACCAGAGCTCAGACTGATGAACATTCAGGAGAGTCAAAGTGGGAACTACAGCTGTCAAGCCTTTAACAATAAAACTCTGAGATATGAAATGTCTCAGCCTGCAGCCATCTCTGTACTGGGTAAGTTTCAGTGAAAGGTTTTGTTCAAAGATATATGGACGCCAAAAATAAGGGATTTACCTGTGATGGTATCAGATGAAACTTTCTTAAAGCTGAGGTATGCAGTTTTCTAGAAAAGGAAATAAAAAAGTCTGAATTTGCAAAGAGAGACCTCCTCCTGCAGCTCTCCCTTCTATGTGCTAAGCCCCTCCCATTAGACGGCAGCTGGATTATTGGTTTGTTTGCAGTGTAAACAGTTGATGCAAAGTCTGGAAAAGCAACTTTTACTGCAGGAATTCCTTCCATTGGATCAGGCTTTCAACATCTGGGATGTGTAGGTGCATCTGCATTTGTGGAACAGTTTATAGGAAGTTCCTCTCTCTGAAATGACCTCTGATTGCTAAAACTCTCCCTTGACTACGTTTTCTAAGCCTGAAAACAGAGCCAAGAGGAGGAGCAGAACTCTATTTTTCTCTCAGACCACTTTTATCACGATAATTCTGAAAGTTTATTGGATATTTTTCCCAATGACACCAATAAAAAAACTGTCTACCCTACCTGTGAATTGAAAAGTTTGCATTAGGCATTTGTGGGGGAAAAAATAACAATACATACAAAATTTTGCACTCAAGATACATCTACATGCACATTACTTGTTATAAGTACAAAACATTTACAGTAATCTAGTTTGGTCACAGACTTCATCTCCTTTCACATCTTATATTTGTTTTGGAGTGATTGATAATGAAGCTGCCTTTCAGTTTGATTGTTAGTCATTAACTTGCAGGTTTAACTATTGTGTCCATAAGGTGAATGTGGTCGTGGCTGATGATGTAAAATAAACAAGGTGCGGTCAGCCAATGCTCCACTCTACTGAACAATGTGCCCTTGGGCCTGAAAGGTGGTCAGTAAAACCACTATGTTTTTCACCCACAGTGCGTGTTGCCAGTGTTGTGGTAACTTCAAACACAACAGACATGTTGGAGTACAGTACTGTCCGTCTGTCCTGCTCCTCCTCTGGATCCTTCCTCTCTTTCCTCTGGCTGAACAGCAGCTCTGAGGTCAAAGAAAGTGACAGAGTTCAGCTCAGTGATGGAGGCTCCACTCTCACTATAGTCAGTGTGACCCGCTATGACCAGGGACCATTCAGGTGCCAGGTGTTTAATCCTGTTAGCAATGACACCAGTGGTCCAGTAAACCTCTCCATCAACTGTAAGTTATTAACTTATACGTGCAGACTCTTTATCCTGCACTATATGCATGCATGCTTCAAAGTTGATGGTACAGTATACTGAAGCTTCACACTGAGAGAAGCTGCGTATCACATAGCAGTTTCTTTGGTAATTTTTTTGTTGTTTTTCTACTCCACATATGCCCCCGGAATAGATGGCCCAGAAAATATTATTCTCACAATATCTCCGTCACAAGAAAACTATGTGGAAGGGTCAGACATCACCCTGTCCTGTTCAGCTGACTCAAGACCTGCTGCCCTGTTCCAGTGGTTTCTGAATGGAGATCTGCTGTCTGATACTGGACCAGAGCTCAGACTGATGAACATTCAGGAGAGTCAAAGTGGGAACTACAGCTGTCAAGCCTTTAACAATAAAACTCTGAGATATGAAATGTCTCAGCCTGCAGCCATCTCTGTACTGGGTAAGTTTCAGTGAAAGGTTTTGTTCAAAGATATATGGACGCCAAAAATAAGGGATTTACCTGTGATGGTATCAGATGAAACTTTCTTAAAGCTGAGGTATGCAGTTTTCTAGAAAAGGAAATAAAAAAGTCTGAATTTGCAAAGAGAGACCTCCTCCTGCAGCTCTCCCTTCTATGTGCTAAGCCCCTCCTATTAGACGGTAGCTGGATTATTGTGACAACACAAGATAATTCCAAACAACAATGGTGGCTCCTAAAGAAGTTAGCAAAAGGCCCATCCATGTCTAAAACGCTGTGTCACTATTTTTAAGAAGTCTATCTTTCTTTTATTGGTGTGTTTGCAGTGTAAACAGTTGATGCAAATGCTGGAATAGCAACTTTTACTGCAGAAATTCCTTCCATTGGATCAGGCTTTCAACATCTGGGATGTGTAGGTGCATCTGCATTTGTGAAACAGTTTATAGGAACTCCCTCTCTCTGAAATTACCTCTGATGGCTAAAACTCTCGCGTCACTACGTTTTCTAAAGGCTGAAAACAGAACCAAGAGGAGGAGCAGAACTCTATTCTTCTCTCAGACCACTTTTATCACAATATGCTGAAAGTTTATTGGATATTTTTCCCAATTACACCAAAAAAAACAACCTCTCTACCCCACCCGTGAATTGAAAAGGTTGTATTCGCATTTGTGGAACAAAAAGAAGAAAACATACATAATTCTGCACTCAAGATACATCTGCAATTGTTGAGTTTGGTCACAGACTTTATCACCTTTCACATCTTATATTTGTTTTGGAGTGATTGATAATGACGCTGCCATTCTGTTAGATTTTTAGTCATTAACTTGCAAGTTTAACTATTGTGTCCATAAGGTGAATGTGGTCGTGGCTGATTATGTAAAATAAACAAGGTAAGGTCAGCCAACACTGGTTAAATATTGCACCAAGCACTAGACAATGGGTAGTATATGATAAACAAAGTAAACATTGCTGTGACCACTTGTCTATGTCCAACTCTCATACAAACCTTTACCGTCTCGTCATTATTATTCATCATAGTATCATTAAAATGGGATTCATATACACTCTCCACATTGCTCCACTCTACTGAACAATGTGCCCTTGGGCCTGAAAGGTGGTCAGTAAAACCACTATGTTTTTCACCCACAGTGCGTGTTGCCAATGTTGTGGTAACTTCAAACACAACAGACATGTTGGAGTACAGTACTGTCCGTCTGTCCTGCTCCTCCTCTGGATCCTTCCTCTCTTTCCTCTGGCTGAACAGCAGCTCTGAGGTCAAAGAAAGTGACAGAGTTCAGCTCAGTGATGGAGGCTCCACTCTCACTATAGTCAGTGTGACCCGCTATGACCAGGGACCATTCAGGTGCCAGGTGTTTAATCCTGTTAGCAATGACACCAGTGGTCCAGTAAACCTCTCCATCAACTGTAAGTTATTAACTTATACGTGCAGACTCTTTATCCTGCACTATATGCATGCATGCTTCAAAGTTGATGGTACAATATACTGAAGCTTCACACTGAGAGAAGCTGCGTATCACGTAGCAGTTTCTTTGGTAATTTTTTTGTTGTTTTTCTACTCCACATATGCCCCGGAATAGATGGCCCAGAAAATATTATTTTGACAATATCTCCGTCACAAGAAAACTATGTGGAAGGGTCAGACATCACCCTGTCCTGTTCAGCTGACTCAAGACCTGCTGCCCTGTTCCAGTGGTTTCTGAATGGAGATCTGCTGTCTGATACTGGACCAGAGCTCAGACTGATGAACATTCAGGAGAGTCAAAGTGGGAACTACAGCTGTCAAGCCTTTAACAATAAAACTCTGAGATATGAAATGTCTCAGCCTGCAGCCATCTCTGTACTGGGTAAGTTTCAGTGAAAGGTTTTGTTCAAAGATATATGGACGCCAAAAATAAGGGATTTACCTGTGATGGTATCAGATGAAACTTTCTTAAAGCTGAGGTATGCAGTTTTCTAGAAAAGGAAATAAAAAGTCAGAATTTGCAAAGAGAGACCTCCACATGCAGCTCTCCCTTCTATGTGCTAAGCCCCTCCTATTAGACGGCAGCTGGATTATTGTGACATCACATGATTTTTTACAATTTTCTTTTTATTCATCAATAAGACAAACACAAATACAAGTCATCAACAACATCGACGACCATAATTGAAAATTAAACAATAAATAAAATAAATAATAGAAAACAAAAAACAAGGAAAAGAAAAGAAAAACCTGCTGTCATGTCAATTCTGTGTCAACTGCCATAGGGTCCACTTCCTCCATTTACTGTCCATCTGTGGTCCTGTCAGCCGTAGCCTGTGTGTCAGTCTTTCCATCATATATATTTCCCCCACTGTGTCCACCCAATGGGTCTGAGTGGGTAGATCCTCACCCCCCATTTCCTTGTAATTACCTTTTTCCCAGCAACCATAAGTATTTTGAATAGATATGAGTCTCCATCATGTACAATATCCTCCGAGTAAATATACAGATACATCAGCTCATGGTTCATAGGAAATTCGTATCCCAGAATCTCTTGTGTTAACCCATGTACCATTCCCCAGAACCCTGTTATTTTGTGACAATTCCAGAAAATATGTGCATGGTTAGCATCAGATGACCCACAATTCCTCCAACATGACTTTCTTTTCTCAGAGTAGTTATTAGATATTTTAGGAGTGATGAAAAAACGTATAAGATTTTTCCAGGAAAACTCTCTCCAGGCTCGTGAACAGGTTGTTGTCTTATGTTTTTCCCACATATTATCCCATTCATCGTCAGGTATTTCCATGTCAAATTCTCTTTCCCATTTTTCTTTAATATATCCTGTTGTGCTTTTGTCATCCATTAATGCCTTATATAATGTAGTTATAGTCCTGACCCGGTTCCCTTTATATGTATCAACCAATACTTGTACCACCTGGTTCATTTCTAGTGAGACCTCCTGTCCAATCCGTTTCCCATAATAATCCCGTATCTGTAGATATTTGTAAAAATCCCGCCAATCCAGGCCATATGTCGTTTTCAAGTCTTGAAAACTCATTATCTTCCCCTTTTTCACCAGTGTGCACCATGCCGTAATGCCCTTGTCCGCCCACTGTCTGAGTCCCCCACGCTGCCCATCTGATTTAAAACTGCTATCAAAAGCCACCCATTTTAATACATTTGCATCCTTCTCCGCCTTATTATGTCTAAGTAATTTGAACCATAATTCCAAGGTAAATTTTGTGATCGAATCCATTTGATTGCTAACCTTCTTAAATGTTTCTCTATCTCCTATAATACTCTGTATCGGACACATTCCAAATGATTTTTCCATTTCTTTCCATTTTGCTTCATAATCTGGTTTACACCAACAATGTACATATCTTAGCTGGGCCGCGTGGAAGTATTCTCTCAGGTTGGGCAGACTCAGGCCCCCCTTCTCCCTCTTTAGCTGGAGGGTTCTGAATCTCACTCTAGGTCTCTTCCCCCCATATAAATCTAGATATCATCCTGTCCCATGTTACGAATTGCGTTAGAGGTATCTCTATCGGTAATGCTTGGAACAAATATAAAAGTCTGGGTAGTACATTCATTCTTATTAATTCAATCCTTGAGCTAAAATCCAATGTTAGGGTGGTCCATCTATGTATATCTTTTAATAATTCTCGGTTAATTCTATCATAATTCGCCTTATATAGTCCTGGTATGTTTCTAGTCACTTCTACTCCTAAGTAGTTTATTTTCTTTAGATTCCAGTTTAAATTGAATTTTTCTTTAATCTCCTTTGGTGGTGTATAATTGATGGTGAGTATTTGGGTTTTAGTGATATTTATCTTGTATCCTGATAGTTGTCCATATGTGTTCAAGAGATCTAGAAATTCTGGCAACGACTCACTAGGCCGTTCAAGGAATGCAATGACGTCATCTGCAAAGAGGCCGACTTTATGCTCTACTCCGCACACTGTCACTCCTTGGATTCTTTTTTAGGGGAGTTTTTCCTGTGCCGATGTGAGGGAAGGACAGAGGATTCTTGCACAGATTGTAAAGCCCTTTTCGTAATTTGTGATTCTGGGCTATACAAAATAAACTGAATTGAATTGAATTGAATTCTTCTATTTTCGGGCTAATGGTTCAATAAAGTAAGCGAACAGGGTTGGTGACAAACAGCATCCTTGTCTGGTTGATCTCTGTAGATTTGTCACCATTTTTAAGAAGTCTGTCTTCCTTTTATTGGTTTGTTTGCAGTGTAGACAGTTGATGCAAATGCTGGAATAGCAACTTTTACTGTAGAAATTCCTGCTATTGGATCAGGCTTTCAACATCTGGGATGTGTAGGTGCATTTGTGAAACAGTTTATAGGAACTGCCTCTCTCTAAAATGATCTGTGATTGCTAAAACTCTTGCGTCACTACGTTTTCTAAAGGCTGAAAACAGAACCAAGAGGAGGAGCAGAACTCTATTCTTCTCTCAGACCACTTTTATCACAATATGCTGAAAGTTTATTGGATATTTTTCCCAATTACACCAAAAAAAACAACCTCTCTACCCCACCCGTGAATTGAAAAGGTTGTATTCGCATTTGTGGAACAAAAAGAAGAAAACATACATAATTCTGCACTCAAGATACATCTGCAATTGTTGAGTTTGGTCACAGACTTTATCACCTTTCACATCTTATATTTGTTTTGGAGTGATTGATAATGACGCTGCCATTCTGTTAGATTTTTAGTCATTAACTTGCAAGTTTAACTATTGTGTCCATAAGGTGAATGTGGTCGTGGCTGATTATGTTTAATAAACAAGGTAAGGTCAGCCAACACTGGTTAAATATTGCACCAAGCACTAGACAATGGGTAGTATATGATAAACAAAGTAAACTTTCCTGTGACCACTTGTCTATGTCCAACTCTCATACAAACCTTTAACGTCTAGTCATTATCCTTCATCATACTATCATTAAAATGGGATTCATATCCACTCTCCACATTGCTCCACTCTACTGAACAATGTGCCCTTGTGCTTGAAAGGTGGTCGGTAAAACCACTATGTTTTTCACCCACAGCGCGAGTTGCCAATGTTGTGGTAACTTCAAACACAACAGACATGTTGGAGTACAGTACTGTCCGTCTGTCCTGCTCCTCCTCTGGATCCTTCCTCTCTTTCCTCTGGCTGAACAGCAGCTCTGAGGTCAAAGAAAGTGACAGAGTTCAGCTCAGTCATGGAGGCTCCACTCTCACTATAGTCAGTGTGACCCGCTATGACCAGGGACCATTCAGGTGCCAGGTGTTTAATCCTGTTAGCAATGACACCAGTGGTCCAGTAAACCTTTCCATCAACTGTAAGTTATTAACTTATACGTGCAGACTCTTTATCCTGCACTATATGCATGCATGCTTCAAAGTTGATGGTACAGTATACTGAAGCTTCACACTGAGAGAAGCTGCGTATCACGTAGCAGTTTCTTTGGTAATTTTTTTGTTGTTTTTCTACTCCACATATGCCCCCGGAATAGATGGCCCAGAAAATATTATTTTGACAATATCTCCGTCACAAGAAAACTATGTGGAAGGGTCAGACATCACCCTGTCCTGTTCAGCTGACTCAAGACCTGCTGCCCTGTTCCAGTGGTTTCTGAATGGAGATCTGCAGTCTGATACTGGACCAGAGCTCAGACTGATGAACATTCAGGAGAGTCAAAGTGGGAACTACAGCTGTCAAGCCTTTAACAATAAAACTCTGAGATATGAAATGTCTCAGCCTGCAGCCATCTCTGTACTGGGTAAGTTTCAGTGAAAGGTTTTGTTCAAAGATATATGGACGCCAAAAATAAGGGATTTACCTGTGATGGTATCAGATGAAACTTTCTTAAAGCTGAGGTATGCAGTTTTCTAGAAAAGGAAATAAAAAAGTCTGAATTTGCAAAGAGAGACCTCCTCCTGCAGCTCTCCCTTCTATGTGCTAAGCCCCTCCTATTAGACGGTAGCTGGATTATTGTGACAACACAAGATAATTCCAAACAACAATGGTGGCTCCTAAAGAAGTTAGCAAAAGGCCCATCCATGTCTAAAACGCTGTGTCACTATTTTTAAGAAGTCTATCTTTCTTTTATTGGTGTGTTTGCAGTGTAAACAGTTGATGCAAATGCTGGAATAGCAACTTTTACTGCAGAAATTCCTTCCATTGGATCAGGCTTTCAACATCTGGGATGTGTAGGTGCATCTGCATTTGTGAAACAGTTTATAGGAACTCCCTCTCTCTGAAATTACCTCTGATGGCTAAAACTCTCGCGTCACTACGTTTTCTAAAGGCTGAAAACAGAACCAAGAGGAGGAGCAGAACTCTATTCTTCTCTCAGACCACTTTTATCGCAATATGCTGAAAGTTTATTGGATATTTTTCCCAATTACACCAAAAAAAACAACCTCTCTACCCCACCCGTGAATTGAAAAGGTTGTATTCGCATTTGTGGAACAAAAAGAAGAAAACATACATAATTCTGCACTCAAGATACATCTGCAATTGTTGAGTTTGGTCACAGACTTTATCACCTTTCACATCTTATATTTGTTTTGGAGTGATTGATAATGACGCTGCCATTCTGTTAGATTTTTAGTCATTAACTTGCAAGTTTAACTATTGTGTCCATAAGGTGAATGTGGTCGTGGCTGATTATGTTTAATAAACAAGGTAAGGTCAGCCAACACTGGTTAAATATTGCACCAAGCACTAGACAATGGGTAGTATATGATAAACAAAGTAAACTTTCCTGTGACCACTTGTCTATGTCCAACTCTCATACAAACCTTTAACGTCTAGTCATTATCCTTCATCATACTATCATTAAAATGGGATTCATATCCACTCTCCACATTGCTCCACTCTACTGAACAATGTGCCCATGTGCTTGAAAGGTGGTCGGTAAAACCACTATGTTTTTCACCCACAGCGCGAGTTGCCAATGTTGTGGTAACTTCAAACACAACAGACATGTTGGAGTACAGTACTGTCCGTCTGTCCTGCTCCTCCTCTGGATCCTTCCTCTCTTTCCTCTGGCTGAACAGCAGCTCTGAGGTCAAAGAAAGTGACAGAGTTCAGCTCAGTCATGGAGGCTCCACTCTCACTATAGTCAGTGTGACCCGCTATGACCAGGGACCATTCAGGTGCCAGGTGTTTAATCCTGTTAGCAATGACACCAGTGGTCCAGTAAACCTCTCCATCAACTGTAAGTTATTAACTTATACGTGCAGACTCTTTATCCTGCACTATATGCATGCATGCTTCAAAGTTGATGGTACAGTATACTGAAGCTTCACGCTGAGAGAAGCTGCGTATCACGTAGCAGTTTCTTTGGTAATTTTTTTGTTGTTTTTCTACTCCACATATGCCCCCGGAATAGATGGCCCAGAAAATATTATTTTGACAATATCTCCGTCACAAGAAAACTATGTGGAAGGGTCAGACATCACCCTGTCCTGTTCAGCTGACTCAAGACCTGCTGCCCTGTTCCAGTGGTTTCTGAATGGAGATCTGCAGTCTGATACTGGACCAGAGCTCAGACTGATGAACATTCAGGAGAGTCAAAGTGGGAACTACAGCTGTCAAGCCTTTAACAATAAAACTCTGGGATATGAAATGTCTCAGCCTGCAGCCATCTCTGTACTGGGTAAGTTTCAATGAAAGGTTTTGTTCAAAGGACTATGGAGGCCAAAAAGAAGGGATTTACCTGTGATGGTATCAGATGAAACTTTCTTAAAGCTGAGGTATGCAGGTTTCTGGAAAAGGCAGAAAAAGTCAGAATTTGCAAAGAGAGACCTCCACATGCAGCTCTCCCTTCTATGTGCTAAGCCCCTCCCATTAGACGGCAGCTGGATTATTGTGATGTCACAAGATAATTTCAAAGAACAATGGTGGCTCCTAAAGAGGTTAGCAAAAGGCCCATCCATGTCTAAAACGCTGTGTCACTATTTTTAAGAAGTCTATCTTTATTTTATTGGTGTGTTTGCAGTGTAGACAGTTGATGCAAATGCTGGAATAGCAACGTTTACTGTAGAAATTCCTGCCATTGGATCAGGCTTTCAACATCTGGGATGTGTAGGTGCATTTGCATTTGTGAAACAGTTTATAGGAACTCCCTCTCTCTAAAATTATCTGTGATTGCTAAAACTCTCGCGTCACTAGGTGTTCTAAAGCCTGAAAACAGAACCAAGAGGAGGAGCAGAACTATGTTCTTCTCTCAGACCACTTTTATCACAATATGCTGAAAGTTTATTGGATATTTTGCCCAATTACACCAAAAAAAACAACCTCTCTACCCCACCCGTGAATTGAAGAGGTTGAATTCGCATTTGTGGAACAAAAAGAAGAAAACATACATAATTTTGCACTCAAGATATATCTGCAATTGTTGAGTTTGGTCACAGACTTTATCTCCTTTCACATCTTAAATTTGTTTTGGAGTGATTGATAATGAAGCTGCCATTCAGTTAGATTTTTAGTCATTAACTTGCAAGTTTAACTATTGTGTCCATAAGGTGAATGTGGTCGTGGCTGATTATGTAAAATAAACAAGGTAAGGTCAGCCAACACTGGTTAAATATTGCACCAAGCACTAGACAATGGGTAGTATATGATAAACAAAGTAAACATTGCTGTGACCACTTGTCTATGTCCAACTCTCAAACAAACCTTTTACGTCTCGTCATTATTATTCATCATACTATCGTTAAAATGGGATTCATATCCACTCTCCACATTGCTCCACTCTACTGAACAATGTGCCCTTGGGCCTGAAAGGTGGTCAGTAAAACCACTATGTTTTTCACCCACAGTGCGTGTTGCCAATGTTGTGGTAACTTCAAACACAACAGACATGTTGGAGTACAGTACTGTCCGTCTGTCCTGCTCCTCCTCTGGATCCTTCCTCTCTTTCCTCTGGCTGAACAGCAGCTCTGAGGTCAAAGAAAGTGACAGAGTTCAGCTCAGTCATGGAGGCTCCACTCTCACTATAGTCAGTGTGACCCGCTATGACCAGGGACCATTCAGGTGCCAGGTGTTTAATCCTGTTAGCAATGACACCAGTGGTCCAGTAAACCTCTCCATCAACTGTAAGTTATTAACTTATACGTGCAGACTCTTTATCCTGCACTATATGTATGCATGCTTCAAAGTTGATGGTACAGTATACTGAGGCTTCACACTGAGAGAAGCTGCGTATCACATAGCAGTTTCTTTTGGTAATTTTTTGTTGTTTTTCTACTCCACATATGCCCCACAATGTAGATGGCCCAGAAAATATTATTCTTACAATATCTCCGTCACAAGAAAACTATGTGGAAGGGTCAGACATCACCCTGTCCTGTTCAGCTGACTCAAGACCTGCTGCCCTGTTCCAGTGGTTTCTGAATGGAGATCTGCTGTCTGATGCTGTACCAGAGCTCAGATTGATGAACATTCAGATGAGTCAGAGTGGGAACTACAGCTGTCAAGCCTTTAACAATAAAACTCTGAGATATGAAATGACTCAGCCCTCAGTTGTCTCTGTATTGGGTAAGTTTGAATTAAGGAGTTTAGTGGATGTAGTAGATGGGGTCAGAAAGATGTGTACCCTTGTATTATATGCATTGGCAAAGTGTGAACTCAATGAAGTGTATCTTAGAATAACAATAATAATTAAAAAGACAAACAATAAAAACATCACTTGTGTAACAATCGCTATAGACTTGTGGTCAAAACATTGAAACAATGACACTTGGTCAAACTGCATCTGTCTGCTGTTTTGAGTCAATTGTTAAAAACTGTGGTGCTACTCTACATTATCTTTCTAGATATCAATGGTTTGTTCCTCTCAAATATATTATATTTCTAAATTATAGATTGTTCAAAACTGTGTTTGACAGTCTGTGAGTGTGGACAGTCTGACACTTGGTATGTTATATACCTGATTCAGGGAACAGTGGTTATGTTTGCTTCTTCCAAGTTCCTTTTATGTTATTTACTCAGTTACTTTAGTCATTTTACAGTTACTTTTGTTCCTCATATTTTTCACACATCTTTTGCCCAACAGAGAAAATATCAAAGGTTTCTATCACAGAAACCAACTCGCCGATTGAAGGGAACTCTTTCAATTTAACATGTGATGCTGCTGGCTCTGTGTTTACCAGAGAGTGGATGAAGGGCGGCTTAAATCTGATTTCGGATGACAACGTGGCACTTTACGACAACAACAGAGTGCTGTCTTTTAACAGTCTGAGTAAAAAAGACAATGGAGATTATGTTTGTAAAGTCAGCAACACCTTCAGCCAGGATGAAACTAAATACACCATGGTTGTTTCCTGTAGGTAACAAACTATACATATACATATACATTAATTGTTCAAAATGATGACTGACTTATATAACAGTTTACTACTGATTGGTTGTAGGTCTATAACATGTTTCTAATTGCTTTAAGATCTTTACAAATATCTGTTTTTCAGTTGGACCAGAAAATGTTCAAATCAACGGTCCAAGTGAGATACCTTGGGGAGATACCTTAACATTAACCTGCTCTGCTGAGTCCGTACCTGCTACCTACACCTGGATACTGAAAGGGACAGAGATACACTATTCTTCTGTTTTGACAAAAAAAACCACTAAACCTTTGGATAATGGCAACTACACCTGTGAAGTGATGAATCATATAACTGGGAGAAATTCATCAGCGACCCATGGACTGTCTGTAACAGGTACCAAGATGGTGTTGAATTCAGATTTTGTCGATAGCCTTGAGTATTGTGATCAACACACAGTGTTATACGTCTGATTATCTTAAGAGTATCAGGCTTCCTAAATATGTTTTTTCTAGATCAGAGTTCAGCATTACATTTCTACAGTTAACAACTATCTGACTCACTATGGACAGTTGAAGAAAAAAACAATGAAGAAAGAAAGTCAACATTTTTTCTTTCCTAGCTTTCCTTTTCTTGAAATGCCTACATTACCCACAGTACAACTCAACCATCAATAGAGATTTAGATTTGCTATGCTAGTAGCAGCTAATGTAGCATCAATCTGCTAGCTTCATGCAGAGATGAGGGCTACAGAAGTCCGGTAACCATCTTCTAACTCCACACCCCCAGATTTTATTTTTTATTTTCAAACTTGTCATCATCTCTTTACTTGTAATCTTTATTGTCCTGATAAACATGAACTTCTTTTTCTTCTTTTGCGCCTTTTTGCCCAAAGAGGATGCAAAACTCTGCTAATTTGTTTTGACAGGATCATTTTACTTAGTGAGGGTCAAATATTCAGATGTATTTTGCATTCACCTCACTCATGATTTTCTTTATGTGTTTACAAATAGCTGATATTGCAAAATTTATTTGGTTAAGTGATTTTATTTTTTTTACATTTCAGGCAGGTCTGGAGGTCTTTCAGCTGGTGCCATTGCTGGAATAGTTTTAGGTTTAGTGGCTCTTTGTGCAGCAGCTGGTGGAGGGGGGTATTATTATAAAAACAAGTGAGTAAGAGAATAGCCTTCATTACCATTCAGACATTTCTGCCTTTCATCATGTATTAACAGGAGACTGACATTAGAGTTCACCTAACTTAAAACTAACCTTAATCTAATCTATATTACACTAGACTTAAAGTATTCAAAACAATAGACAATAAAGATTTATTGTAATACACATCATTCACAATAACAATCATAATTATTTTCATCAAAAAATGCAAAGCTGATGTAAGAATTGAATTGTTTAGCATTATTGCTGCATTAACTTTGATCAGTAAACAATCCTATATTAAAATATTGAGAAATTTATTTTCTGTAATTTTGGAAAATTCTACCCAAACACAACACAGGTTACAGTTGAATTTTGAGTTGCATCTTGTGTTATGGACACATTTTAACAATTTATTTCTAATATTTAGAATCATCAAGAAAGCTCCTCCACATTCTGATAATAAAGGTTTGTATTTATCTGTTCTAATTCATCCTTACACTATCATACTGTATATAACAAAGACATAATGCTTAATAAACTACAGTATAACCCAATTATACCGGATGTGACAAACCTTTTTTTTGCCTAGAAGTGGAAGAACCTGTGTATGAGAACACATCAAACGGTATATGAAAACTTATAAAGTCAACGTTCATCTTTCTCTTAAAAGGTGGGTTTTGACTTAATTATTCAGAATTTGTAAAACATGGATGAATGCATTTTGAAGGACAAAGCACCAAGATGTTTCCGTAGCAATGATTCTACGTAGTTTATCTAAAGAAACTACTATAGGCCAACACTTACTGACCACTCATTATAACATACAAATGATCAGATGATGATTTTCATGTATTGTCCAGCAGGCCACATGGAGGACGAAGAGCTTCACAACAAGATAACAAATTTAGCAGCCATGACATATTTTCACCTTATTGATCCAGATTTGGCTAATGTCTCATCAAAACATTTGCCATTTACTCATCCAGTGGAGAGCAACAGTAGCATTTCTGCTGCATTTCCTGTCAAAAGCAAGCAAGCAATTCCAATATTCGCTCTCCTGTTATTTTGCTGAAAAACCTCATCTCGAAACAATCCTATGAATGTGAAAGGACTGAAACAGAACGAAAATCTCCATAGGGCTTAACTTGTGAGTTATTTATTAAAAAAATATCTATGCTGTCTTTTATTGTACTTTGGCCATTTTTAAAACATTTCTTGTTCTGCTATTACTAATGTGTTTGCAATTAAAGCGATGAAGTTACTCAGATATTCTTTTTGTGTTTCGTGTACTTTTTGCATTTCTACAATGTATATCTAATGCTAGCTTTTATTCTATTTTCCTCCTGTTGTGACCAACCTCAACATTGAACAAAATGGGGTGTGGATAAGACATTTTGCAAATTATATGTAAAAAATAAGTTTATTAAAATAATATGGACAATTGTGGGTTTTTTTCTATCAGATGGGTATAACAGCAACTGAATATGTAACAGTATTTTAAATACAATGGTCAGACAACTGTGGAGATTATGTTTAAAGTAAAGCTTGATACATTTCACATTTCCTCATTTACTGTCAACAGCCAATAAATAAAACAAGTGAAAGCTTAATTTGACTTTGGAAGTGCCCTTTATAATTATTATCCTATGGCAGGTTTCATTATATGACTTTTGCTGAAGTTAATACTGATAATCTAAAACGTTGAGTTGCAAAATGTCTGAATGAGACAAATCCATTAAATCTGCCAAGCACTCTAATGCCAAAATCTGCAGAATGTCGCCCTCCTGTGATGTAAACTGTAGTTGTTCTGGCCGTTTGGTAAATAAATAATATCTACAAGATTTTGGTAGGGCTGAACATTACAAAATATATACATATATCTTTTGACTGATATTGCAAGTGTGATATTATGTCAAAATAATAAGGGGAATGATCATTTTTACATCATTATTCTCATATAATTATATATAATTCTCATCTTTGCGGCACAAGCATACATTTCGCCTTTAGAAAATGATTAAGGTTCGTGCAATTTGAAAATTGCAGTTGGCCATATTGAGATTTTAAGTAAATTTCAATTAATTGTGCAGAACAAGGGTGGAATAAGACATCTATTAAGTGACTAAAGGAGAAATAAAAAAAGTAAGCATCATTTAACACATGCATGAATGTTTGAATCATTCCAAACCTCTAGTTTCTGAAGATTCATTCAGCTTTTATGACATTTTTTCCCTTTCGTTGTGTTGCCTGCAGGTTTTTTATGTTTATTTGCATTTGAGAATGTTTTATTCGTGAGTTATTTTAGTCCCTATAAAATTATAAAGAAGAGTGGTACCAAATAAAGATGTCAGAATAGTAACCATAAATTTCAACCTCATTTTGTTGCAATGCATCATGGTGATCTTAAAAAAATTCACAGTATAAAAGAGAAAAATAAAATGAACTGCAGGTGGCGCAAGACAAAAAGTCAGAAGATACCTGCCAAATTGTCTGGCAGTCCATCTAACAGTTGTTGAGATATTTCACTAAAAATATAAATGTCCTCCTCACGGTGGCGCCAGAGGAAAGTCAGAGCAGCACTCAGTCTGTGTGTGTATGTTTACATTCTCTGGGTGCCATGAATGTCTGGACAAAATTTCAACTTTCAATTTTATAGCAATCCATCAACCTTTTTTTTTTTTTTTTAACCATTTTTTGTCCAAATCAAAGTGGTCGACCAACCAACCAAACAACAGACTAACATTGCCACAGACACTCTAATATGGCTAACGATACCTAAAACAACAGAACTAGAACATGCCACACACTGTATGTGACTTCATCACTTGTAGTACAGGATACTGGATTATTTAATCAAACCGATTGTGAACAATGATTGTGTCTTTCCATCAGCAACCTGACGGAACAAAAGTATCAATTGTAATGTTGCCGCCTCATATCTAAAACAGGGTCTCTCTGAATAGACCCATGACTGTTTAATGATGTCAAACAGCGGTAGTTGTTGCTATTTGAATAAATTCTAACTCCTTTACAAAAGTACTTTAATTATTAATTGTTTTCAAAGTTGTGTTTTTTGTACATTGAAAGATTCAATTACTTTGCACTATTGTTGATCATTAACAGAGGTATGATGATGGAAAACCCCACTGCACAGTACTTCCTTGTACTACCTTCATATGTTGAAATAGACACACATTACACGGAAATCAACAAAGCAAAGTGAAGGAGTGTGATCCTTTTTTTCTATTGTCATATTTGAGGATACTGCATAAGAAATGGAAAAAGCTGTGATACACTTCATCATCCTGATGTCCATCTCAGGTGAGCTCGTACCACATGATACAGCAGATAAAATTCACTTAATTATTCAAGTTGCTGTATTCTAAATATCAGTGGGAAGTCAGACATTTTCCTAACATAGAGGGTCAAAGAGGAGTTTCTATGCAGCTTATCTGACAATCTGCTATGCAAACATATCAGCTAATTCAGCTGTTTAGCAATTTGATGATCACTTAACTTTACTCAGGAGTTTATTTCTGTTTGCAGCAAAAATAAAATTATCTCAAAGCTACAACAGAGCTATGAAAATAGTCATGATGCGTCTCTTACCCAGAGGTGTACTGTATTTAAGCTTCTTCAGGGAGAACAGGTGTTTTTTTCTGCTGCAGATTTGTGTTTCTGGTCCTTTTAAGATCCCCATAAATGTCTCCTCCAGGTTTGACAAAAGGAGCTGGTGTGTTGCCAGACACTCTGAATGCAGCTGTCGGAGATAAAGTGATGTTCACCACAACATTTCTCCCACGGTAACACCATTCCTAACAGTGGAATGGACATTTGGTGATAAGAACATAATATATTTCAATGTTAACAACATAACTGGACCAGGGTACGAAGGCAGGGTCACCCTGTTCATGTCTACTGGATCTCTGGAGCTCAGGAATCTGACTCCTGAGGACAGTGGAGAATACAGCGTTAACATTGTTTCAGTTGGAGCTCTACCGATTGAAGGGAAAACAAGACTGGACGTACAAGGTGAGGACATTTCACGTTACTTTGCTTTCAATTCTGAATGGAGATTATGCATTACAGTTAAATAATGAATAAAAAAATGTGTTCAGGTGTTGAGTGGTTTTAAATGAGATCTATATAAAGCTTCAAAACATACTAGTTAAAGCTAGGGTGGGTCATTTCTTTACTGTAATATTTGGCAAAACTGTCCTAATAGCCAGTCAGCTATATGTAGGTGAAGTGCTCTGAGAATATCTGCTCATAACTTTGCTCTCCCCTGCCTCTGTGGGCCGCACCCAAAAATTGCCACCGCTCATGTACACTTTGACCAATCAGAGCGAGGCTCCGATTCTCCGTTCTTATTGGCTGTCCGGTCACCTTGGCAACGACGTTGGTGCGTCCCTGCGTGTTTCGTCTTCCTATCAATGTAACTGAATTCACATGAACGCGCATAACTGACGTTCGGTGGGAGGAGCTACAGCAGGTAGCGTGGCAGGGAGAGGCCAGAGAGCACGCGACGGAATCTCAACGGCTGTTTTCGCCCACCCTAGCTTTAAAACAGAATTCAGATTATGCTATTGCATAATGACATGATAATAATTATATGACATCATGACAAAACAAGCAAGGAAAAAGCAATTAAGTCAAATTTAAGTAAACATTTATTTTTTGTCCATCTACTGTTTCCAAGTCTTGAACTTTGAATGAAGTTCAGATATTCTTATTGTGTTTTGTGTACTTTGTGCATTTCTACAATGTATATCTAATGCTGGCTTTTATTCTCTTTTCCTCCTGTTGTGACCAACCTCAATGAATAAAAAAGGTGAAAGCTTAATTAGACTTTGAAAGTGCTCTTTATAAATATGATCCTTCTGGACTGTTATTATAGGATTCTTTATCTAATGTGATAATGATAATCTACTAAAACACTGAGTTGCAAAATGTCTCAATAATGAGACAAATTCATTAAATCTGCAAAGCACTCTAATGCCAAAATCTGAAGAATGTCGCCCACAACTAGTTTGTGATGCAAACTAATTGTTCTGGCAGTTTGGTAAATAAATAATCTCTATAAACAAATTTTGGTAGGGCTGAACAATTACAAAATATATACATATATCTTTTTTCAATTATTTTGACTGATATTGCAACTGTGATGTTATGTCAAAATATTAAGGGGAATGATCATTTTTACATCATTTGTATTTTGGTGTGATCTTCGCTGGGATCTGTATCAAACAATGATTTTTTTTTCAAGCCTTTTGAATATGATGTGTAGGCCAGCACATCTTTGCGGCACAACAGTATTTCATTTTAAATGGTATTTTCACATACATCTTGCCTTTAAAAAATAATTAAGCTTTTTGCAATTTGAAAATTGCAGTAGGCAATATTGAGATTTTAAATAAATTTCAATTAATTGGAGTGGAGAGCAAAAGAAGTGTAACTTATTGTCTGAAATGTAATATGGAACCCATCAGCAAACGATTTTGCTTTTTTTCAGCTTGAAATTTGCTTTTTTGAACAGCTACTACTGAACTCTTTTAGTGCATTTCAAGTTGCATTCCTGTCCTCCTTGGGCTGAATTTAGATAAATTCTTTAATATTTACTCATCAGGTACCTATTAACATGGTAAACTGAGATGGTCCTTAAGGTCAACATTAATCTACTATTAGTGTTTGGACCCTCTTTTGTTTCCAACGTGTTTTATCTGTTGAGTGGTGGTATAACTGTTGCTATTTGTATCATTGTTGGGTATCATATTCTATTTTATTTTTTGTATTACTTTTAATTGCCTGATTTAAAATGTCCTCATTGCAGTGCTAACACTTTATATCTCTTTTTAAAAAATGGTGAATAGATAAAACTTTCAATTATATTATTGTAATAAGCATGTTAGCATGCTAATGTTAGCAATTTACGCCCCGCAATGCCTAAATGAAGCAGAAAAACATCACAGAGCTGCTATCGTGGCTGAAGACTCTTGTTCTTTAAACTTTTGTCATGATCAATTAAGTAACTAGTAACTAAGAGGTAATCATTAATAATAATTATAATTTATTGTGTTCAGAACATGCAGTTGTCTTTTATTAGCTTGTTATAAAAGTTTGGAGGGCGACCATAACAAAAGGACAATTTAGGTAATAATTAACTTTCCTAGCCTGTGTACTGATGACATGTTTCATTTATTGCAGATTATCTCACAAATACAGACGGCAGATGGTCAGATGACATTAGAAGAGGACCAAACTGAGTAATACACCATGAGCTATACATTTCTCAGGTCAACCATACTTGTGATCCTCTCCTCAGGTAAGAAATGCATTAGATTTTTTTTTTACATCAATACAACTAGAGGTTGTCAAATGTAGGCTAACCACTAATTGTTTCAGCAGGTCTCTGCTATGGAGCGGGTGTGCTCACTGTTGACTTGCTTCGTGGAGCAATAGGGGAGAGTGTGACCTTCACAACATCCGTAAAACCAACAGCTGAACCATTTCTGGCACTAACATGGAGCTTCAATGGTACCACCAATGTAATAACCTCAACCAGTGTAGATGTAGTGGGATCAGGCTATGAGAGCAGGATCACCCTGGATAAATCCACTGGGTCTCTGGTGCTAACAAACCTGACTGAAAAAGACAGCGGGGAATATGAGTTAATCATCATCCCTTACGGAGCGGGGCAGATTCAAGGAACTGCTAAACTGGAGGTGCTGAGTAAGTTAGACGTCATTAATCTGACGTCGTATTTAAAATAATGCTTGAGTAATATCAACGAAATTGGACAGAAAATATCAGATGCTATTTACACAATGTCTTTTTTAAGAATGTGTCTTTCCATTCATTTTTTGTGCACAGCCAAACTGTCGAAACCCACCATGGCCTGCCCCACAGAAAACCTAATCGAAGGTAAAACCTCTGTGAACCTAACCTGCCACGCTGACGGCCTCACCTCTCGTGTGTGGCTGAAGGACGGCAAACCTCTGGTTTCCGGAGACGGACTCAACTTTCACGATGGCAACAGAGTGCTGTCCATCAGCACCTTAAAAAGGAGCGACACTGGAGTGTTTCTTTGTAATGTCAGCAACGATTTCAGTTTTGACACGGCAAATTGCAGACTTAAAGTCTACTGTAAGTACTTTTAATTGTACTTTATTATGCCACAGCACTTTTTTTTCACATTTACAAATTTGCTTATACATTTTTTTAAAATATTTTTTCTCCAGTCTCTTTATAATCATGATCTTCTTCCTCATCTTTTCAGATGGACCTGACAAACCAATAATTGTTCAGACTCCGATAGGAGCAGAACTTGAAGAGTGTGTTTCTGAGCTGCTCTGCTGACTCCCTACCAAAGGCATCCTTCTTCTGGACGTTCAAACACATGACGATGCAGGGCTCTGTACACTACATCCATGAGATGGAAAATAGGCACCTGGGGAAGTACACTTGCACGGCCCGTAACCCAATCACTGGTCTGGAAGCCTCTGTGTTCCACACACTGCGTGGTATTTAAAGCTCTCATTCATAACTCTCTACAGTAACTTATTGATACTGATATGTGATGGCAAATGGAAAAGACAGAGTAATTGTTTTCTCTTCTGATCCAGACTCCTCCTACTCCAATAACTGGTTCTATGTCCATGATGTTTTGCACTGTCCTGACCACGGTGGCACTCATGTCGGTCTAAAGACTGCATTTTGTCCTTGGAGACAAGCTTGCTCATTTCCAATCTGCAATTGTCTTTTTTGGGATAATGTATCTGTGTTAAGCATTTTCGCTGTGTCTCTTTAAATTGTATGTTCACATAAAATAAAGATGTGAATGATAAAATTACAAACCAGCGATCCTTCACATTTAACAGCTGTCTCAATTTTTCTATTAACTGTATATTAAGACAACCAAAGTATCGCAAATTGTTGTAATGATGCCTCTCAGAGAACAAAGCAGAAATTCCAGCTATCTTCTTATTACTGCTTACAGATTCAGCTTTAATACAGTAAATTAGTCTTGACACTACTCAGGTGTTATATAAACTATGATAAAGTGTTTAATGTTCTTTAAAGGTGACTGAAGCCTGATAACGTCTAATCAAATTGCCACTATAATAAACTTTTATTAAAATTCTCTATCAGATTCTGTTGTGTTAATGAACACCATCATGTACTTTCCATTCGTTCTTTTTTTTTTTTTTTGTTCCACAAGGGTGTGCCTGCAAGCTGCTGCCATAAACTCTCAACCTACCTCAACCCAAGTGGACTTCACAGCAACTTTTTTAGAATACATTCGAAGCCCATTTTGGGTTAGTTACCTTTTGACCAGAGAGTCCTGCACTTACTAAGTTACATTGACTTGTGTTGGTCTAATTGAGGGTGCATATAGCAATGCAGCTTAAGGCTGGGACTAAATGCAGGACTTGAAACATTTAAGTCATGAAAAACAAAAACAAGTCTAAGGATTAGGAAAATTATAGATGAAAACTAAAGATTAACTTGCTTTTCAAGATAATATAATCTGTATCCACACAATGATGCCAATTTAGCAATATTATTGCTTCATTTAGGCATTTTTTTCAAACAGCACAATTAACTACTTTAAAAATCTATTAAGAAGGTTTTAGTGTTGATGGTGCATTTTCAGATAAGTACCGCCAGAGCGTGACACAGTTAATGCTCAAGTGTTTTGAGATTTTAGCAAAGATGCACGTGTTTGGGAAGTAGCGAGCTTCCATTGACTTCTATTCATTAGAAATTCTAATAAGGTCATAACGGTATGACTACACCCGCCCTTCCATGCCAATATGTCGTGTCTCTTTATGTACCTGATGGCAGGGGATCATTGGTGGCAATTGGGAACAACTGAGCCTAGTGTTTTGCTTCTTTAACATCCAGAATAGAATTTAAAATCCTTCTCCTCATGTACAAAGCTCAAAATAGTCAGAAAATCATTTCTTAAAAAAATCATAGTACCCTACTTCATTATCCCACTAAGGCACAGCACTCACAGAATGCAATTAACATATATATTTAATTTTAATTTTAAAAACAGTGTCTCTGGAATCTGACTATTATGACTTTTTCATATCACAACCAGTTTAAATATTTATCAAAACTTCCTATCAAAATGGATGTGTAAGCAGCAGGGTGTACCTCCAAATACCACCCAAACACCACAGTATGCCTCTGACCAGCCACGTCGTGAAACAAACTGCTCTGTGATTTTCTTAAAGTGGACAAGCTGATTAGCAGATGAGCTGTTGTGTTTCACAGCTGGAAGTAAACAGAGATGACAAACTGCTTCTGAATGCAAGTAGTAAATTTGACACTACATGACTGATTTCCAATGTGAAATATCTCTCAATTGTTAAATCATCACACCAGCAGATCATGTCCAGCATCTGGTTTTATTACTTTATCATAATTGTGTTATAAATTCATCATATCAGTGTAACATATTGTCCAGGCTGCAACACACCTGAGGGAGTAAAAGTTTGACTGCATGAGAAAATGTCAGGGTGCACGACCTTTGTGCCACCAGATCCGCTATTATCAACATAAAATATAGAAAACTGTTATATATTGAAAAAAACCTGCTGTTAAAATTGTAGCACTACAGACCTGATTAAATGAACACATGACTCTATAAGTAGATAAAGGAAAAAGGAGCAAGGGAATCAACAGTTTTCTTCATCATTACTGCAAGATACATTTGAACTAGGTTTTATTAAGGCATTTGTTGTAGGATTGACAAAAAAACGATCCAACCTTATGTTTTATCTATGGTATAACAGCATCATATATTCAGTTGTTTTTAGCTAAAAAGAAAAAACTTTTTGTCTCTTGCTCAAAGCAGAGTTCAACAATAAAAACAAGGCTGAAGCTGTTGTTGTGAGCAAAAGCAGTGAATGAAAGTTGAACCAAAAATATAGATTTAGTACAGTAACTGTAGTTTATGTGCATTGACAGACATTTTATATAATCAAAAAATGAAGCAAAAACACTGACATTGTGAGCAAAATGCAGCACATTAAAGCAATACAGGTTACTGAAACAAATGAGAGAAACAAGATGACTATGTTAACATAATATCCAAATATTTAAATTCCCAAAGAGAACTACTTTAGATTACGCAGACACAGGGTTTTGCTTTTTCTCCTCCGTTTCATGTTATTATTCGAAGTACAGTTCCTTTTAATCACTTGTTTTCCCATTTTAAAAGCTTTTAAAGCTAATTTTGTCGTATTTTAATTATTTAACAACAAATAACACTCTGTTCTGGATTTTATTAGAATTTTGTTGTTGATTGATATGAGAGCAATTTAAGTTTGAATTAATCTAATTATGACCAAATCACATAATAGGAATAACACCCTCCAAGGACTTTGCACATAAATTGCATGGGTCTTACTTGTTGGTTATTACTGCTGTCATGTACACGATGAGTTTGGCACCACAAAAGAAGTCAAGGCTGTAACAGAGGTCAATTGCCCCTCCCCTCAAACACGCATACTCACTCACTGCACCTCCTCTGTGAAAACACTTTGTATGCGCCTAGAGGCTGCAGGAGATATGGAAACATCTGTGAAACTGTTGATCATTTTAGGAGCAATCGCAGGTGAGAAATTAAGACTTGTATAAACACTTTCACTCACAACTCCTTAGTCAGGTCATGATTATTCAGTTAATCTCAATTACATTTTAAGAGCTGGTTCTGAATATTTTTTTGACAAGGTTGATTGCTATAAATGGTTATTATAGTTTAATTGGGTATTATAGTTTTAAATGTTAACCGTGTGATATCAAAGCTTCTGTTTATCTTTAATCCTTTTTTTACTTTTGAGGCCGTGCAGGTCACAGTTGGATCTAACAGACTACAACATAAAAAGAAAAGTCTTTAAATGCACATGTTTAAGTTCATATTTAATCATTAGAAATTGACATGGCATAGGACAAACTCTATTCTCTATTGTTTTGTTTTTTTTATACCAATATTTCAGTTATCTCATGGTATTGGTTACATAACATTTTCATGTAAATATGACTCTCGATTACACAGACAACACCTAATCTGGTTTTATATAGTTTTGTTGGCTGGATTTGGTTGGATGCATCTTCCTGGTGTCTCCAATAGGCTAGTTTTTAATTTGATTACATTCAAGTGATTGACAGTGCATTGTTATCTAAGTCTTAGTAACATTTATTCTAATAATGTAATCTTCTCCTTCAGGTTCAAGCCACGCAGATGGTTTGCTACCAGACATTCTTAATGCGGCTGTTGGAGGGACGGTGATATTCCCCACAACAGTGACTCCACCAGAAACACCATTCCTGATAGTAACCTGGAGTTTTACTGATCTCAACGGTACTAATTCTGCTATAATAACCTCAAGTAATGTAGACATAATTGAACCGGAGTACACGGACAGGATCACCCTCTTCAGATCTAACGGATCTCTGGTGTTGAGGAATCTGAGCCTTAGCGACAGCGGAGAATACACCATCCTCATTTTAACGAATGGTGCAGAGCAGCAGAAAGGAAACTGCAGACTTGTCGTACATGGTATGTTGATGCAACACGGTTGAACTAAAACAGACAGAAAACTGACTTTTTCCAGATTTTGTTCCTTCAAAAGGAATCAACCATTTGTGTGACACTTCAACTCACATGCAATGACCACATAATCAAATATAATGTCATCATTTCAAAACTGATGGAATGCCAGAAGTCAAGAGAACTTACCTTCTCAACATCAACTTCTTATGTTAAACTACTCCGACAAGTCAAATACTATACTATGTTTCAACTGATATCAATATCAATATCACATAATTGGAGTAGCTAAATCTTTCCACAGCTATTCTTTATGACTCTGACCTACACCGTATCTTTCCTGCAGCCTTTTGCTTATGTAATATTGTTATCAGTTCAATAAAACCTGAGTTTGATGAATTGTTCTTTGTTCATCTAAACCCACAGCACCAGTCTCTAACATGGTGGTAACTGTCAGCAACACAGACTTGGTGGAGAACAGCTCTGTCCGTCTGTCCTGCTCCTCCTCTGGATCCTCTCTCTCTTTCCTCTGGCTGAACGGCAGCTCTGAGGTTACAGCCAGTGACAGAGTTCAGCTTAGTGATGGAGGCGCCAATCTCACTATAGTCAGTGTGACCCGCTATGACCAGGGACCATTCAGGTGCCATGTGTTTAATCCAATCAGTAATGGCTCCAGTGATCCAGTAAACCTTTTAATCAGCTGTGAGTTACAAACACAAATGCTCTATTGATGCACGTTCCTTCAAATCCAAGAGCTTAACATTTTTACATTGACATAAATAACAGCAAAACGTAAAAAGCTTTTACTCGTAACTTGTTGATGCTTTGGTCACTGAGCAGGTGATCACTGTAGCTACTATGATAATGAGGTACTTCTTATTTTGACTGGTACAAAACAGTTATGAGCGATGCACACCCCCTACTACTCTTCCAAAGTTACTTAAATTTATATTTGTGACTCTCTTTTGTTGACTTTCCATGTGTCGCACAATGCAGACGGCCCAGAAAATACTCTATTGAAGCGATCACCCTCACAAGAATACTATGAGGAAGGGTTAGACATCATCCTGTCCTGCTCAGCCGTCTCCAGACCTCCTGCCCTGTATAAGTGGTTTCTAAATGAAGACCTGCTGTCCGATACTGGACCAGAGCTCAGACTGACGAACATTCAGATGAGTCAGAGTGGGAACTACAGCTGTCAAGCCTTTAACAGCAAAACCCTGAGAATTCAAACATCTCAGCCTGCAGCTGTAACTGTAATGGGTAGGTTGAGGTTTTTAACAGCGCTAATACATTTGTTCATTGTGCTTTTTAAGGGCTAGAAATGTTCTCATCATTTAAACCGTGCAAAAGCTTATTAATAGTTTTGTTTCCCCACAGTACCAGTATCTAATGTAAAGGTAAATGCCAGCACCACGGACATTTTGGAGTCCAGCAGCATCTCTGTCACTCTCTACTGCTCCTCCTCTGGTTCCTCTCCGTCTTTCCTCTGGCTGAACGGTAGCTCTGAGGTTAAAACCAGCGACAGAGTTCAGCTCAGTGATGGAAACTCCACACTCACTATAGCTAACGTGAGCCGCTACGACCAGGGACCATTCAGGTGTCATGTGATTAATCATTTCAGTAACAGCACCAGTGATCCAGTAAACCTCCTCATCATATGTGAGTGACTAACCAGCTTGTTCAAGCTACTAACATCATTTATCAGTGATTTTTTTTTGCTTCCTCCATGTATTTTATTGGTGACCATATCTTCTTGTGTTTTCTTGCTGCAGTTGGCCCAGAAAATATCAATCTGACAATATCTCCGTCACAAGAATACTATGACGAAGGTTCAGACGTCACCTTGACCTGCTCAGCTCTCTCAGGCCCTCCAGCCAGGATTCAGTGGTTTCTGAATGGAGACCTGCTGTCTGATACTGAACCAGAGCTAAGACTTATGAACATTCAGATGAGTCAGAGTGGAAACTACAGCTGTCAGGCCTTCAACAACAGAACGATGAGAAATCAAACATCTGAGCCGTCAGTTGTCTCTGTACTAAGGTGTAAGTTGGGGGGGAATGATGACTTCTTGTAGCTGAGGGCTTAAATAAGTAGGTCAGAAATAATAGTTTTTGAGACTGTTTGTTGTATTGTTTGACAAGTGGTACACAATTTCATATGCTTAGCTGAATGTAATCTTGCTGCAGAAACAGAACAAGAGCAATTGATCAGTGCCAACATTTCTTTTTGTTTTTTTCTTCCCATAGCACAAGTCTCCAACGTTGTAATAACTCCCAACGCCACAGATTTGTCAGAGCTCAGCAGCTCTGTCCGTCTGTCCTGCTCCTCTTCTGGATCATCCCCCTCTTTCATCTGGCTGAACGGCAGCTCTAATGTTACAGCCAGCGAGAGAGTTCAGCTCACCGATGGAGGCTCCACTCTCTCCATAATTAACGTGACCCGCTACGACCAGGGACCATTCATTTGTCATGTGTTCAATAATTTTAGTAATTACACCAGCAATCCAGTGAAACTCTACATCAGCTGTGAGTACTCTCTGATGTTACAGCATCTGAATGCACATCCCACACAGACCTTTACATTTTGCATCTTGATTCATAATTATAACAACCATCACATCAGGAGTGGGTTTGTCTAAATTACTTATTGTGCTCCTTGCTGTTTGATTGCTACTGTGTTTGGCTGCCGCTGAGTAAACGACAGCTGTATTTAGTTTAATGATGCAGTTTGCCATGTGAACATACTTAACAGTAATGACCTCTTCACACTGAGCCAAGCTCCATGCAATATGCAGCTTTTCTAAAAGCTACTGTTTTTTTATTGGTGACTAAACGGTTTCATATCTTTTTCCCCAGATGGCCCAGAAAATATAAATTTAACAATATCTCCGTCGCAACAATACTTTGAGGAAGGAGCAAACACCAGCCTGATGTGCTCAGCAGACTCCAGACCTCCTGCCCTGTTTCAGTGGTTTCTAAATGGAGACCTGCTGTCTGATGCTGGACCAGAGCTCAGACTGATGAACATTCAGATGAGTCAGAGTGGGAACTACAGCTGCCAGGCCTTCAACAACAAAACCCTGAGAAATCAAACATCTCATCCTGCAGCTGTAACTGTACAGAGTAAGTTAGGATATGTTAAATGGTTACAACACAATGGCTTAAAGTTTTGAATACTTGACTTGCTGCTAGTCTCTTTTTACTTATAACTCACAGCACCAGTCTCCAATGTGGTGGTGACTTCAAACTACACACAATTATTTGAGTTCAGCAGCTCCATCAGTCTCTCCTGCTCCTCCTCTGGATCCTCTCTCTCTTTCCTCTGGCTGAACGGCAGCTCTGAGGTTAAAGAAAATGACAGAGTTCAGCTCACTGATGGAGGCTCCACTCTCACTATAATTAATGTGACCCGCTACGACCAGGGACCGTTCTGGTGCAGCGTGTCGAATGGTGCCACCAGTGGAAGCAGCCAGCCGGTGAATCTTTTCATCCAATGTGAGTTTATGACAAAGGGATTTGTGCCACAAACCTACCATGATTTAAGATGACAATTACTCTCAAGCTCCATATGAATCTCAGTTGTTTCAGTTGGAGACACAAAGCCCAAATATGGATCTAATGTTCAAAAGCAATGTCCACCCTAAACACTGAAAGCTCAGACAATTACATTTCCATCACCTATATGATCATCAGCATAAGCTCTGTGTTATGTGCAGGTCTGCTCCATGTTTTGCAGTGCTCCTGGAGCTCCTCCTTCAGCCCCTCCTTCGCTTCGTTACCTGGCACCTGCTGTTGCCTATAAAGCCTGGGAGGCTTTATACGCTCCCTCTCTAGCCAGGGCCAGCAGCACGGTTCCCATTCACCAGTCTGTGTAACCTTTAGTGACAATAAACCCGGTTTTCTTATATCTAATCCTTGTTTGTCGACTTCATGTTACTCCCCTCGAGCCGGGTCGTAACATATTGGGGGCTCGTCCGGGATCAATCTGGATCAGTTTTGCAGAGTTAATTATTTCTAATTTTCCCCTAGACAGAGTAACTTGGTATGTTTTGGTGGTGTTTGGCAGTGTGGCTATGAGCAGCTTCTTTTCATGGTGAGTATGGTGAGTATTGAATCTGAGTGCTATGATTTTAAGTTGTGAGTGATCCCCCCTGGTTAGTTAGGGAGTGTACCAGCTGGGCGGAGCAATCTGTCTTTCCATCGGTACACTATTTGTTATTTTGCCTTCTTTATTTTCGAGGTAATCCTGGGTGGAGACGTGTTCTCTGGTGGGGGCGAGCATTTCAGGGCCTTGGCCACATGGCTGAGGTTAACTGAGCTTTGTTTTAAAGAAGCCTCGAGCCCGGCACGCCTCAGAAGACCATTAGGGTTAGTTTAAAGTTAGGCAGATACCAGGGGGCTTGCTTAGATGATCATTTGCACTCGGAGGCTTGCTCACTGTGCTCAGCAGTGATTGGTGTATTTTGTTATCTATGCTTGGTGATTGAAGTTGTCTAGTATGGCGGCTATAGATGACTTTATTAGTGCACCCTCGGAGGAGTTGTTTGATCAGCTCACTAAAGAACAGCTCCTTAGTCTTGCCAGTCATTATGACATTGAGATTGCCAGTGGTGATAAACGTCTTAAAGAGAGTTTAAGAGAAGCACTTAAGGCAGGCCTAGCAGAAGGAGGCATCCTGAGGGCGTCGGCTCTACCAGCATACCAGCATCAACTTGTTCTTCCTCAAATGTCAGATGCTGTGCTGGAGTTCAGGTTGAAGGAGTTGGCGTTCCGAGAATTAGAACTAGAGGATAAAGAAAAAGAGCGTATCCTTAAGGAAAGACAAATGCACCTAGAGCATGAGCGTTTCTTGAAAGAGCTTGAATTTAAGCATGCTGCTTTGAGCTCATCCAGTTCTGCCTCGGCTCAGTTTAGCGTAGCGAGAAACATCAGACTAGTACCTCCATTCGCTGAGAAAAATGTTGAGCGGTATTTCGCTCATTTTGAACGAGTGGCTACTGTTTCAGACTGGCCAATACATGCCTGGACCTCGCTTTTGCAAAGCGTTCTGGTGGGAAAAGCACAAGACGCTTACGCTTCTTTAAACATTGAGGATGTCAAGGACTATGAAAAAGTTAAAGGCGCCATTCTAAGAACTTATGAGCTCGTTCCTGAGGCGTACCGCCAGCGTTTTAGAGGCCTCAGTAAGCTGGATGAACAAATTTATGTTGAGTTTGCAAGAGAAAAGGAGATTAGTTTTAGTTCTTGGTGCAAGTCACAGAAGGCGGAAACTAAGGAGGATCTTAGACAATTAGTTCTGCTGGAGGACTTTAAAAATTGTCTGCCTGTTGCTGTGTGTACTTATCTCAATCAACAAGAAGTGTCCACTCTTGTTGAGGCTGCTGTTCTAGCAGACAAGTTTGTGTTGACGCTCAAGGTAAACTTTGATAGCGACCAGGGTGAGCGAAGGGGAAGGACTGGTTTTAACAGATCTCGGTTTCCAACCACTTCCTCCACCTGCTCAAAGCCTCCTCCTACCGTTTCTACAGCTTTCATTAGAAGATCGGCTAATGTGAGTACTCCGTTGGAGAGGACTTGTTTTTATTGCAAGAACAGTGGTCACTTCATTGCTGATTGCCCTGTCTTGAGTAAAAAAACAAGAGTCTTATAAGCCTGTTGCCTTATTAAAAACTGTGAGCAATTGTGCTGTCGACCAAACCATGGACCAACCCGCTCAAAAGAGTGAGCTGCCTGGTTCTTCGTCTTTCCTTATGGATGGTTGTGTCTCTCTTGTCACTGATCCTTCAACCAAGCAACCGATTAAGATCTGGAGAGATAGTGGAGCTTTTCAGTCCTTGATTCTCCAGGACCTCCTACCGTTTTCTGAGCAGTCTAAGTTGGGTTCCAGTGTCCTCGTCCAAGGGTTTGGGGGGGGGTATCTGTCTCTGCCGATGCATAACCTTACCCTTGAAATGGGACTTGTGTCTGGGGAAGTAGCTGTAGCGGTTTGTTCGAGCATTCCCATTAAAGGGGTGTCCTTCATCTTGGGAAATGACCTAGCCGGTGGTAGGATGCTTGCGGCTCCTGAGGTTGTCCCCTTTCCTGTTGTGTCGAAACGCCCAGATGATCTTGAGAAGCAATTCCCAGAAGCATTCCCTGTCTGTGTTACTACCCGTGCCATGTCAGAGAAGAAGAAGCCAGACAAAGAAGCTGATTCTGATATCGCACTGTTTGACACATTTTTGGCGAAGGGTGACGTGTTGGGATTTGGCAAAGTGTTTCCCTCGTGTGACGAGCTCAAGTGTGAGCAGGGGAGAGATGCAACCTTATCTTCACTTTTTGACAAGGTTGTGCCTGAGGATGAGATGACAGCTGTGTCTTGTTGCTATTTTGTGGACAATGGTGTGTTAATGAGGAAGTGGACTTCTCCGACACTGTCCTGTCATGATGATTGGAGTAGTGTGTTTCAAGTTGTAGTGCCGAGTGTCTATCGACAGGATGTCTTGCAGTTGGCTCATGATCATTGCCTGGCCGGTCATATGGGGATTAGGAGAACTTTAGACAGAGTGATGAGACATTTCTTTTGGCCTGGTGTGAAGTCTGATGTTGCTGAGCATTGTAGAACATGTCATGTGTGCCAAGTTATTGGTAAGCCCAACCAGAAGATTCCCCCAGCTCCTTTACATCCTATCCCTGCCAT